>NC_141763.1:91931348-92235848 GCF_982258835.1 Parasteatoda tepidariorum | reverse complement strand
TGAATTTTGGTAGAAGGTAAAAATTCTATATATGTTACCAATGTACACATAATAATTACATATATCAATAAATAATTGATATTTTTTATACAATTTACTTTAAGTAATATAATATAATATGAAAAGGTTTATAATTTTTGAAGCTCCGTAATTCATTGAACAACTAAAGTGAATACCTTATCCTTTAAATATAAGTATGCTTTTAATACTGATAAATTATGTTTTTGCGTAAGGATAAATAATGCAATGATAAAAATAATAATTTTTTTTTAAAAAAATAATAAATTTGTTTAAAAATTAACCTTTTATTTTTCACAATATTTTTTTAATAAAATGTTATAATTTCTGCATTTCAGGATGATAAAAAAAGACATCTATTTTTAAAAAAAAATTGTTTTTAAATATAAATATATTAGTTTATATTGGAAATACAAAATAACTGAAAAATGTGTTAACAGTTTTGAAGGACATAACATCAGTTTCAGTTACTGACACTGGTGATGTATGACCATTATGCTAAGAGAATTGCAAGTATTAAAAATTACTCAAGCAATGTAAATATTTCATTTCTCGGCTTATTTATCAAACCCTAAACATGAAGGAGAAGGTTTGTCTGATGTGCAAAGAAAGTGCTCGGTCATATTTGTCTGACAAATTTCCTGGGTGAATTTCTTTTTTGATTGTCTATGTAGCTGAAGCGACATCATTTCCGAAAACTTACTTCACAGAAGCTGAGGAACCATTAAACGAGTGACATGGTGGACAGCTATTGAAAAATCAATATCATTTGGGGAATATTCCAAAGACATTTTTAAATTCATCACTCTTTTACATGTCCAACAAGCTCAGGGTCAATTGAAAGGATCTTTTCAAATTTTGGAGTAATTCACTCAAAACTTAGAAACTGTTTTGGTGTGAATACAGCAGCTAAATTAGTTATATGCTATTGAATGTTAAGAGGACCAATTGAACTTGATCGCTGATTAATCCTTTGTTTGAATTGTTTGTTTGAATTTTTGTTTGAAATTGAAGAGTCAAAGAATATTAATAAAACATTATACTTTTAAAAACAAATATTCTCTAGTAGATTTAATTAACAATATGTTATTAGTTCTATGTTTATTTTACCTTTTAAATATTGTTCAGACAAAATTGTGACATGATTTGAGTAAAAGGGTTTTGGTTTTGGAAAGTTTAAGAGAGTTTTGGACAGGACGGTTTAAACCGTGGATTAATCCATTCTGTCCTAAACCTTGCCAACCCTACTATTTACTTAATCTGTGTACTCTGTGGATTCTACTGCCGTCCATTATTATCCATTGGAAAGATCAAGTGTATAATATTTTTGAAAATGTGGGGAGATTTCCATATCGTGACCTGTGGCAGAATAATCAGCAAGTCTGGGACACTTCCGGGCAGCGGCCCCGCGAGAAACTAATGAAACAGAAAAGGACCAACTCATAAGGTGTCACTCGTAGCCACACCCGGGCAAACATGGAAACCTTTTTTTTGTTTTTCTTATTTTTTTTAAATATGCAAATTTAAAATCTATTTGTCAATTGTAGTTGGCGTGACAGATTAAGATATGGAAATATCCCCGAAAAGGCTTCTGTAACCTAGTTATTTCCTTATCTGTTTGCACTTACTATCATTGCCGAGTCACCAAATGTGTTTCTTGATTGCTAATTTTTTTAAAACAATTTTTCGGGTTTGATGATTTGTTCAATGTTGCTGTGAGTTCCTTTGACAGGGTTCCTTCTGAAATTTTTTTTTCTAATTTCCTGTGTGTTCCCCGATTGTTGGTAAAATATAGCAACTTTTTTGGCACCAGTATTGTTATGGTTGTATGTTTCTATAAATTTGTAACTAATAATTCTAGTAATTCTTAATTGATTATGGGCACAAATTATTTTTTTGGGCACATATACTTTTTTTTTAACTCACGTTTTACTTTATAATATTCAGCAATACTAGCACCATCATAAATGTTTCCCTTCTCTCCCTACTCCGAAAGTGGATCATTCCACAGATTGAGCGATCACAGCGGCAATACTTGCACAGTGGGAAACAGCTTAAAGATTGATTCTCCTTTTTTTCGTGAGTTGGGAGGTGAACAGCTGCTGTTCCTGTAAAGTGACCATCCACACTAATAGTTAAGTTGCTGTGTGAAATAGGATGTATTGTGATAGAAAAATTATTTGATACGTATTATACGCCTCTTCAATATATTTTGCAAAATATTATCTTCTTATTTAGTTAATTGAATATTTTATATATTTTTTCAATATTTTGTTAGTTGTTTCATAATATTATTGCTTTAATTCTAATCTGAGTGTGCTATATTTAGTTTTTCACCTAGCTGTCTTTCATATGAAGTTTTCTTTTATTGTTATTTTATTACTTTACTCTCACAACATATTATATTTGAATTTAAAAGTTGCACTAATTTCTTAATATTTAAATTTTGTAATCTCTAAAATATATTATGAGGGAGCATACAAGTGCTTTTTCTTATATTATGGAATATCACTTTTGGTGGGAGGTTTATACTTTACTAACAATCTTCAGTTTATTTTTGTCATTTACCCACCCTAATGAATATTTTTTAAGTTAATTAAATGAAAATTAAACAGTGCTGAATTAAATATTATCATTATTTTTTATTAAACGAAGTTTTTATCTTTGTTTTGCGATGTATTTCCAAAACTGCTGAGTTCCTGGTGTATTGTATTATATTACAAATACAACACGAATATTGAATTTTAACATTAACAATAATAAATGTAAGTTTTGATAATTTTTCAATACTGGCTAAATTTATTTATATGTGAAAAATATTAAGAAATTTTTGAAAAAAATTTGCCATTTAGTAGAATTTTCAAGACTTATCCGAATTATTTTTTGTCACCACCTTATTCTTAATGTTATTTTGACTGTACTTTTTGGTCAGCTGTTCACAAGTGACAAGTTGTCAAAAAATATATGCGTCCATGACTGTTTTTTTACTTTCAGTTTTAAATACATATAACAAGAATATTGAATTTTTTGAACATTTATTTAATGTATCTAGACATATTAAAATTAAATAAAATAAGAAATATTTTTTAAAAAAACTTTTGAATTTTGTTTCATTTGACTACCCCAAAATTATCATTTTGACTTAAAATAGATAATGTTAAATCAAGTATTTTTTTATAGGATGATGATGATGTCCCATATGAAGAGGACATACTTAGAAATCAGTTCTCGGTTAAAGCCTGGTTGAGATATATTGATTTCAAAAAAGAAGCTCCTAAAAATGTGATTAATCTTCTATTTGAAAGGGCATTAAAAGAGCTACCTGGAAGGTAACCTCACCTTGATTATTGTATTTTTGTTTCAGTTAACTTTATGTACCTTACCTAAAATTAAAATCTAAATTATAACTGTGATTTCTATTAATGATTGTATTACAGGGATTGTACAAAGTTATAGAAACACTTCTAGCACTTATTTCTCTTCATATTTCTCAAGATATACTTAGAAATTTTTTTCTCATACATACCCTAGCAGCAAAATTACTTGGGCTCTCATTGGAACCCAATAATCCCATTGGAACCCAAATCTTGGCTTAATAAGGGTTCAAAAGAGCTTTTATTTTTCCTGATATTAGCCATCTATAGTAGGGGTGCACAACCTTTTTGAGTGAAGGGCCTCTTGCACAGCAAGTAGATAAACAAAGGGGCTGCACGCATATTCACTGATGTTTGCTGCAAATATAATAATTTTTATATAAATATTAGTGTTCTAAACACTAAGTTTATTTTTATTAGTAAACTTAATAACATATTTGCAGAAAATTAAATACTTTAAATTGTATGAATTTATTTAAAAATACAAAAACTGATACTTCTAAAAAACTTTTTCCATAAAAAAAATCTAAATATCACTTGGATTTCTGCTGAAATTAGAAAAAAAAAAAAAGAGCATGTCAAAAATTTATTATTTAAAAGGGTTATTTGAAATTGCTTCTCGTAATATCGTACAAGTGAAATCGTAAGAAAAATATATGATTTCAAAATCATGATGGAAAACGTACTAAGAATTTACTTTGAAAAAAAAATATCAAATTGGCTTGAATAAAATTTTTGGGTATTAATAAAATTCAAAGGTTTGACAGTCAGGCAATAAATTGCAAATGAAAAAGAATGTTTTTGAACATTCTGTGCTGAAAAAAATATAGCGATTAGCTTGTAGTTTATATCAATTACTTTGGTTATTATATGCAATAACTGCACAGAATTTCGTTAACCTGGCTTAAATATTTATAAAAATTGACATTTTTATAAAGAACTATTTTTTTTACTTTGATGTTTTCTTGATATAACTCCAGAAATAATTGTATCTTAGCTACCACTACAACTATTCAATTCCCATTCACTAATATATAACACACATTATTTTATTCTATTCGGAAATACCTCTTGATAGAGGACAGTTTACTCCCACATTGATCTGAACATGCCTGCCTTGACTGAAACCCTCACTTCATTTTGAACACACCTAGTTGGGCGCATGGTTCACAGTGAACAGTTGACTTTCTATTTGTGACTGTCGTATTGTCCTCCTCACACTGTTGCTACTCAGTCGCGATCATACATAACGGGAGCATGTATACACTAGACTGCTAATAGTAGCACAGGAACAACCATGCCCACAACCGTAATCTTAATATACATCTCTCACAACCAGCACTCAAACTCTGATGATCTTAATTCAACTTTTGCAAAACGGCAATGACTCAACTAGTGAACTAACTAATGAACCAACATTCATCGAATTCTATTGCAGATAAAATTCTGGTGGGGGACTAATGTAATGTAGCTATTGTTACTACTATTAAATTCCCATTCACTAGTATATGACACGTGTTAACTCTATTCTATCTGGAGGAACCTTTTGATAGATGACGGTTGATATTTTCAGTAGCCAACGCCCATACATTTAATAAAATTAATGCTCATACTTTTTAGAGTTATTTTTAATTAACAATAAAAATATCATTTTAAAATTTGAAGAAAAAAAATCATTAAAAATTTTGCATTATATGAATATTTATAGTAATCTTTTCATAGTAATCATCATCTAATCTTGGGCATGTGCAGAAAACTTTAAAAAACATTTTTTTCATAATTTTGATTCAAATTGCATTTGGTAACTTACATATTTGGTATTTGTCGGATATCTGCGATTCTTGCTCTCATGCCTTGCTTAGATAATGGCATCTTGAATTTGTGCTCTTCTTTCAGCCTGATCAATGTTTTAGACCATTAATTAATAAAATATAAGATGTTAAGCATCTGATAGTTTCAAAAAAAGTTTTATATTTTTCTTTCATTTCGGATTTATGTAAACTGGTTGTGTTAAATTACTATATTTCACTTAAGGAGCACTATTAGCCAATAACTGTACATCAGTTAATTCTTTGAATAATGAATAAAAATTAAATGCATGTAAAAACTACTGCATTTTAAGTAAGTTCTTCAACAATTTTCTAGTAAGTTTTTGCATTTTAAAAAATATGGGGGCTGGCAGGAATTGTTTTCTCAATGGTATTATTTTTTATTGAAGTTTATAAATGGAGTAAATTTGTAGTAAGGGAATATTACTTATGCTTAAAAAACTCATTTACTATTCAAGCGTTTCCACTTTTTAAAAAAATATAAAGCAAGTTAAAAATAGGTATTTATAATCAACATTAACAAAAATAAAAAAAGCTGTAATGTTAAAATAAATTTTATTTTGGTTTTAATTAATTTTCAAAAATTATATCAAATAAAAAAAAATTCAAATGAAATAAAAATATTTGTACATCTTTATAAAAAAAAACTATTCTTAATTTATAGCTATATCCTGCGGCACCGTTATTTAAAACTTCGCCGTTATTTAAAACTAATTTTATTTTAGTTTTAATAAATTTTTAAAATTATATCAAATAAAAAAAATTCAAATTAAATAAAAATATTTGCACATTTTTATAAAAAAAATATTCTTAATTTACAGCTATATCCTGTGGCACCGTTATTTAAAACTTCGCCGTGCACAAGTGCGTGGTCTATGTGTCCTTGATCCAGCCGTAGAAGATGTTAATAGTGCATTTGAAAGAGCCTTGGTTTTTATGCACAAGGTTAGTATTAAATTTAATAGTTTAGTGTTGGAATCTTTTTCAGTTGATAAATAGAAATTATGTTTTGTCCAGATTTTTTAACTATCTTCTGTCAGTATTTTAGGTTTTTATTATTTTCGTATCTTAGTGATTTCCCGTGCTTAAATAAGTATCCTATTATCATTTATTTTAAAAAATATATTTGCTTTTTCAAATCACTCTTTTTATTTCTGAAAAACTACTATTTTTCTACTACTGAACAACTCTACACAAACTAGCAGTTATCAGATGTGCCAATTATTAAGATTTATCCATAATTAATAGGATTTCATAGTCATGATTACACTCTTACTATTGAGTAATAAAAATCGGATTTTTTTTAAAATTTTTTATTTTGTAATAATATATTTGAAGTAGGTTTTTTTCTCTTAACTACCAAGAGTTAGGAAATTGATTTGCAGTTTCCAACTAATCTCCATTGAATAATTTAATATCTTATTATACACCTTTCTGAAATTCTTAAAATGACAAATAAAAAACAAAAATGATTTGATAGAAACAAGAAATAAAAAAAGGCAAAAAAGATAGCAATTAATTATGAAAATATGTATTTAAATTTGTTAAGATAATTGTATTTTTGTCAATTTAATTTCACTTTGTTGTTGTCTTCATTTTACAGATGATATTATGTATTGTTAATTGCTATTAAATCTTATTCTATTCTTTTTCTTTTTTTAATGTTGTTTGAAATAAGTTACAATTAGTTTAAATATTTATTGATTGTCGCAATTTTCAATGGCGGGCACTTGGGATGTATTGTCCCATTGGCCAGGAGTGCCAGAACTGCTGCTCTCTTCTCGTAGCCCACGACACACACCCACAAACCCGTTTATAGGGTGGGTCACATTCACACAAAGGAGAAAGGACATAGAACACAGGGAGAAAGAAACATCCATGCCCTGAGCAGGATTCGAACCCGCAAGCATCGGCTCCGCAGTCACGCACGCTAACCACTCGGCCACCTGGTTGGCATTTCACTATAATTAGTTATTAAATATTATAATAATATTTTGGCTTCTTCCTATTTCTTTAATATTAACACATTTATAAATATCGCAATTTCAATTAATTCATTGTGTGAGCTATTAGTTTTACATTTTTGGACGGACAGCTAGCCGAGTAGTTAGCGTGCATGACTGCGAAGCCAATGGCTGCGGGTTTGAATCCCGCTCAGTGCATGGATGTTTTACTGTGTGTTGTTGTGTGAATGTGGCCCACCCTATGATTGGGTATCTGGGGCAGTGTGGCGTGGTTAATGTTGCTCGCCTTCGTGACTTCGATTCACAGGTGTGGTAACGATAAATGAGCAACACTTCCAGCATCTTCTAAGTCGAAGAGCGAAAGTTCAATGCCTGCCATTATTAAAGAAAAGTTTTCCTTTTTTGCTTGTGTATGTGCTGTTATTGTGAAATAATGTATTAACCCATATAGGTCATGGAAATTTATTGGTGAAAGTCATGAGTTTAAAAACTTTCTAGCAGATTTCCTGGATAGTGTATATTGCAAACATTATTGGTGATAGTTTGAATATATTACTCTTTCTGTAAACTTATTGGTTAATAATCTTAAATTTTGCATTCCTTTTGTGAAATATTTTGTTATTTTCTTATGTTTTATTTAGATGCCACGCATATGGCTGGACTACTGTGAATTCATAATGGCTCAGTGCAACATAACTAGGACCAGAGATGTTTTTGATAGGTCATTGAGAGCTCTTCCCATTACACAACATCATCGAATATGGCCACTTTATCTTAAGTTTGTTACTAAAAAGGCTCCACCTGAAACAGCTGTCAGAGTTTATCGACGATATTTAAAGGTAAAAAGTTTTTCATGATCTGTTCATAAAGCCTAATTTGTGAGAAGTAATTAAATAACAGTTTTTTAATGTTAATTATTTAACATTTTCATAGGATTTTTTTTACCTATTTCATTTAAACTTTTACTGATATTAGATGGGGTGATATGTTTTTAAAATAAGTGTAAGTAAAGAATTTCAAGTATAAAATGAAGTTATAAATAGCTTGACTACTTATATCAGTTGATTGACACATTTAAAATTCTTGATCTACAGAAAGTTGAATCAATAAATGTTTTAATTAGCTCCAATTTCATCTCTCAATGATATTATATTATGAATATTTTTATTTTGTTTTTATTAGCTATGTTATGAAGATACTGAGGATTTCATAGATTATTTAGCAGAAATTGATAGACTGGATGAAGCTTCAATTAAGTTGGCTGAAGTTGTCAACAACGAACGCTTTGTGTCGAAGCATGGTAAACCAAAGCATCAAGTAAGTTACAGTTTAAAATTATTTCATAATATTGTTTGTAATTTGTTTCTACTGTTTGCAAGGAATTAACTTAGTCATTATTGGATCATATTGTCCGCCTGCAGTGTTATAAATTGAAAATTGTTTTATTTTTTATTTCTGACATATCTTTGAAAACGGGTCTCTGTTATGTTACAGGTTTCTGTGACTATTTGGATTGTGATTCATCTGCAAATTATTACAAATTATAATTAAGTTACAAATTATTCTATAATTTATTTCTCATAACTTTTTTTAAATGTCTTTGTTTTTAAGTAAAAAAAAAAGCATTTTTTAATCAAGCAATAAGCATGTTTTCTTTTTTTTTTTTGGTATCTGATTCTCAATTTTAAACTTAAAGGGAATTTTTTTGAAATTAATTCTGTTATTTTGTAACTATTTGTTAGTTGTATGAAATATGAAAGCATTCCTTAGAAAAAATGTGCATGAAATTTCTCAATTTAAATTTTGTTAACATTGAACAGTTTGTAATTTGTATCACAGCGTGGTAGACCAAAATAGTAAATTTCAGTTTAAAATTGTTTCATCATATTGTTCATAATTTGTTTGTTTCTACTCCTTGCAAATGCCAAAATAAGTCAATATTGGATTATATTGTCCATCTATATAGTATTGTAAATTGAGGAGCTTTTTTTTTTTCTATTTCTAACATATCTTTGAACACAGGTTTCTGTTAAGGCATTTATATACAACTATTTGGATTATGATGCAACTAATTTTCAAATTTACAAATTTTCGTATTATTTATTTCTTATAATTTTGTATCTTGTTTATAAAATTGAAGTAATATAACATAAAAAAATAGTGGTGCAAATTGCATTATATAATCAAGCAGTTCACATTTTTTTTAATATCTGTGTTTAAGTTTTGGAGCTTCATGACTTTTTTTTTTTCAGTTTTATATTTTTATTTTTGTAACTTATTTAAAAGCTGTACAAAATATGAAAGCATTTGTTAAATAAAATGTGTATGTAAAATTCCTCAGTACCTTTATAAGTACCAGAACATCATTTAAAAAAGACATATTTTCTCCTCCACTTTTTGGAATTTTTCTTTTACCTCTTGCATATTTTCGTATGAACAATCTGCTCATAATCTTTTTTGAACTGTTTTTCATACTAATTCCATGAAACTTTAAATTTAAAAAAAAAATCAAGATTAAAATTCTTAAAATAAAATATTAAACAAAAAAATTAAATCTTTTGACTTATTAAAAAATAAAACTTTTGTTTCAACTTTTTTTCAAAGCATGTTTAAAATGATTGTAGTTCAAAGATTTATTTAAAAATAAAATAAATTGTTTGTACACAGAAAATAAATACTATTTTTTTAGACAGAAAGTTAAAAACCTACTATAATTTAATTTTTTAAAAAATAATAAAAGAAGACGGAATTGGCAAACCTGCAATTTTTTTTTAAAAAAGCATGCATATACTTTGTAAATAAGTAATTTGCTTTACTTTGTCTCTGAATTTTTTATAACAATTTGATGTTGTTATCATTACACTAAATCATTTATTATCACTTGATTCAAATAAATTCATTGTAACCAGCACAACTATATATTTTTTTCTTGTAGCCCTCATCTAATGAAGCTGTGCACCCCTTTTCTTATAAATATCAGATAGTGATGATTTAGGTTAACTCCTCAGCAGTAAAAATAAGTAATACTGTTTATTAAAACCCCAAATTATAAAACTTATAGATTCACATTTATGCAGTATTTAATAGGCTGTAGTAATTAGCAGAGTTTGTGACTTTCAAATTGAAATATATATTATGGATTAATCCCAATATCTATCCTTATAGTTTATTTTCTAAATGAAGATTCATTTATAAAAAAAATGCTATTATAGCATCTAATTAATGCTGTCATAAAATCTATTATAACAGTTATGTTTAACTTAATTTTAAAATTTATTTGGTATGTCTTTATTATTTAGCTTTGGAATGAGCTGTGTGAGCTAATATCCAAAAACCCAGAAAAAGTGAAATCTCTTAATGTAGACGCTATCATACGTGACGGTTTGAGAAGATTTTCGGACCAAGTTGGACATTTCTGGAATTGTCTTGCTGATTATTATATTAGAAGTGGCTTGTTTGACAGGGTAGGTATTAATACTAATTTATTAACAATTTCATAGCATGTTTAAATATTTATTAGCTTCTTTAAACTTGTCATATGTTAAAAAGGCTAAGTCACATGTTTTTGTATAAAAACATATGCTTTTTAATTAGTTTATAAAATAATATGTCAAAAAATGCAAACTGTTTGACTTTAATTAAGAGAAAATGTTTTACCAAAAAGGGAAAAGAAGAGCTCAATAGAGAGCAAACAAATGACTATCAAGGCTGTCTGAAAAGTTTGCAATCTCAATATAAAGATTACACTAGAAGTCAACAGAAGTAGAGACTAGTTTCAGCATGTGTTGATAATTCCCAAAGAAAATTATTGCTATTTTGAGCACAAATTATTTTTGCAGAAATTAAAAAAAGAAACTGAGCTGTCGTTGGATGCTTGTGTTTTTAAAGTATTACACCTACACAAATTTAAGGGATTGGATGTTGCATACTGGGAAACTGTATTATTATTTATTATTGAGAAACATCGAGCGATAAAATTTTTCTTGAAATCTCGAACTTATATGTGGCTGTGCGGGATTCATACATCTCATGGAAAACTTGGGATTTTTAATTAGCTTAAAAAATTGCGAATCATCTTGAAATATTAAAATTTTTCTAAAAACCTGGAAAAATTTGTTGAGTACCTAGAAAAAACTGTACTTTAATGTGTGATTTTCTTTATACCTTTTCTGTCATATATAAGGTTTGAAACTGATTCTTTATTAAATTTAATAATCAGGAATTAAATTGGCATCTGCAATAATGCACATTTACTACTTTTTCTTCCTAAGTTTTTTACAATTGAAAAACTTGTAATCACATTCATTGACTAGCTAATTCAGAAGTTAAGAAAAGCCAGAGATTTTTTTTTTCTAAAATTGAATTGGAACCCTGTTAACATTAATTTTAGGATTGTGTTAAATTTTCCTATAAACTTTAAGAAATATATAAATTGTCATTACTATTTTTTTATTTATTAAATTTTCTAATTTTAGGCACGTGATATTTATGAAGAAGCTATCAACACAGTAATGACTGTGCGAGATTTCACTCAGGTATTTCTTTTAATTATTTGTTTCATATTCTTTGAAAATTTACAAAATTCAACAAGTTTTTGTAGTTTTCAAACAAATGTTATTTTTGATTTTTTCTTCTGATGCTGGGAGTTGCTTCGCAACTTTATCCAAGTTATTTTCAAAATTTAAACAAGTTGTTTCACATAAGTGTTTTGAAACTTTATATTTTTAATATTATTGTTGTAAAAATGATTTGTAGAACATTTTATAGATGGAATTTTATTGAGATGAGATTAGATGTATTTTGAAAAATGTCAACTATGAAACCTAATTTTTTTAAAGTAAAAAACATGGTTGGTATGCAGCAGTTAAGAAAATATAGATATTTCTTTGATATAAATTAGATTGCTCTATTTTAATTCTGCATACCGAATAAAGCTTTAATAGAATCTGTTAGTTTTTAATGTTATTTAAAAACAGTATTCTGACTAAAATACTCAATATTTCTTACTAAAATGATTGAATTATTAACTAATTATTACAAGATAATTGTATTAGCTTTTATTACATTTCAAAACTCTCATGAATTTATAAACACTAATACCCAAATATGTTATGTTGAATAAAAAATAAATTGATACTAAGTAACTGGTGGTTTTTACATTTTCATTTTTACTGTTTCAAAATGTTCACACTTTTTTTTATTTACAAATGTGGCTTAAATGACTTCACACATTAGCCAAATATATAACATAGACACTTCATACTAATTTTCCTCTCCATTCAGAAAACTGTGGTATAAAAAGTAATTTTTATCTTATCGATTTTTATATAGGTTGATGTTTCAGCACTTAAAAATCAGGTGCTTTTTCTAAGCATTTTCTGCGTGCACAAACAAATGAGAGGATAAAAATAAAAATCACAACTTTCTACGAGCAGAACCCCAGTTATGCTAAATCTGAAGAAAATTTTTTTTAAATTTATGATGTCAGATTAATTTTTTCTCCATTATTTATTACACAAACTACATGTTCCATAAGTTTCTTTGTATTTTAAACATATTGGTATTTAAATAAACATAAAACTAAATTGATGTAATTGAAAAAATTTTATTGAAAAGCAAATTATTTTACATACAGCTATTGGAAAGTTATAATTTAAAAGTTTCACATCACTTTAATCTGCTTTTCGTCTTTTTTTCCCTTCTATTTTGAACATCAAATTTACGGAATATCTTTCTTCTGAATCCTCTATTATCCCTCTCCCTCTATTGTTATTGCTTCTATTGATAAAATGTTCAATATCAGTAAAATGAGACTTTTATAAAAATTATGTTTATTATTCATTAGTTATAATTAACTATGAATTATTTACGAACAATTAAATTACATTGAAAAATGTTTTGTAATGAAATCAATGGTTTTAAAAAAAATCCAGTGATTTAATAAACCATGCCAACCCTGGAAAAAATTATCTTGATCAATTTCTGAATCAGATATTAATATTTAAAAACTATGTTTAACAACTTTGAATAATTTCAGTTCATTTGAAAATACTATTTGAAATTTCACACATGACTGAAAATGGCCGTGTATTAAAGCATAAATCTTTGAGAATTCATTTTCATGAAAAAGAAATATTCTTTTTTGTCTTTAGCTATTAATAGAGGTTTCAAGATACTTTTTGGTTAAGATGAAAAAATATTCTTACATCAAATATTTCATGTCAGTTATTTATGTTTGTGAAATAATTTTTTTTTCTTTGATATTATTTTTCCTTTTTGTTCTTGAAAAGGGAATTTTTTTTTTCTTTAAGGTTTTTGATGCCTATTCTCAATGTGAAGAAAGTCTCATAAAAGTCAAAATGGAAGAAATAGAGAATGGGGCTGTGGCTGCTGAAAGTAAGCATTTAGTTTCCATCAGAATTTTTTTTGTGCTTAGTATTTTATGAAATATATGTCAAGTTATAATGAAAGGCATTTGCTCATATTTTTATACATTATTTACCATTAAAAATCTAACATTTATGTAAGCTAGCTACTCTGGAGATCTCAATATAGTGATTTCTATGGAAATTGTACTTATGTTTTATTTGAAAAGTCCCTTTTCCCTTTTATTAGTTATAGGCTTGAAATTCTCCAAAACAAGCTTGCAATTTTCGACGTTGTGCAATGTTATTCTGCTTCTTTTTTATTTTATGCCATATTTTTATTTTTCACAATTTTCACCACATGTGTAGATATGAATGAATGTTTCTACCATATATTTTGTATCATACACTTTCCTAAATTTAAGAAAATTAGCAAAATATAATCTATTAAATTTAATGTTATTGTTAATTGAAATTTTTTTTTCTCTTGATTATTTTTGTTTTCTGATGATTAAAATTTCATATTTTTTTACAGATGTCCTTCATTTAGATTTGCTGATGGAAAGGTATGATTATTTGTTAGAAAGAAGACCTTTATTATTAAACAGGTAATTTTTTCCTATCTTTCAAAAAATTTATATTTAGATCTACCATATAATATACTCTGAAGCATCCCATAATGTAACTTTTCTTAACTTTTTTAGTGTTTTATTAAGACAAAATCCTCACAATGTCCATGAATGGCACAGACGCATAAAGTTACTGGAAGGCAAGCCCAAAGAGGTAAATTATGTTTTAGACAGGTGTTTAATTTAACATATCTAAATAAAAGCTGAATGTGTAAACATTAATAACACTGCATAACTTTAATAGTTATTGAGTGTTTGATGACATCTGCTTCAGAAAAAAATTTGGAAATCTCAAGAAATGTGTAATTTGCTTAAAAAATCTGAAAAATCTCAGAAAAAAAGAAAAGTTTAAGGAAAAGGTGAAACTTTTAAAACGTTTCTTTTTCTAGGATAAATTTTAAAATATCCTTTAAAACACATGCACAAATTGCACATTTTTTTCTTCTTTTAAATAACCAGAAACGGTGTGGATTTTATTGCTTGTGCATTTTTTAAAACTTGTAGTGGATGACATTTGATATTAATACAATTTTTTCAACTATTAATTCATTAATTAAATTTGATTAAATAATTTTAGTTTTGTATGGGAGAAAAAATTTTAATTATTTAATAAAAAGTAACTAAAATGAAATTTTTCTTTATTGACCTAAGTAGGAATTGACTTTAAAATTTTATATATATATATATATATATTTGTTTTATTTTAGATTATTAGTACATATACTGAAGCTGTACAGAAGGTAGATCCAAAGTCGGCTTGTGGAAAACTGCATACATTGTGGGTATCATTTGCTAAATTCTATGAATCCCACAAGCAAATAGATGATGTAAGATTAATTTTATTTAACTAGTTTTGCTTAAACATAATTTTTCTCTCTCCATATTTTAATTTTATTTTTTATTTTGTTCTGTATTATAGGCTCGTATAATTTTTGAAAAAGCCATCCAAGTGTCTTATACTGAAGTTGACGATCTTGCATCGGTTTGGTGTGAATGGACAGAAATGGAAATTCGTCATAAGTAAATCAAATGTTTTGAATTATTTTAGTTTTAGACATTTTATCTCTATGTAGCAGGGTTTGAAAATTATATTGCCTAAAGCATTTAAAAACTCTGTTTGAGCATGTAGGACTGTGTACCAAAGTCAAAATTTTGGATGATTTTTCATTCATGAACCAATATAATATTGATGGTGACCATCAATAATTCCATCATGAACCATTATATTTTTTTATAATAACCAACACAAGTAACCATCACCCCAATGTAGGAATTCGGACTGATTTATGATGAGCCCACATTAAAAAAAATTGTTTTGATGCCTGCTGAACCAACAAGAATTATTATTAAACCAACATAAAAATGCATAGTTGTACCATTAAGGACCATCACAATTCGTATCGAACAGCCATCATTTGGATTTAAACCCTCGCCTCACTGGGAGGCGAGCTCTCTATTCTCTAGGCCACCAAAGCTCCTCTCTATATATAAGAGATTAAAAGCAATTTGAAAGACATGGAAGCAAAGTAGCTGGCCGCAAACAGAGCTCAATGCTTCAATTTAGAGTGAAGAGGAATATATATATATATATATATATATATATATATATATATACGCACATTTATAGAAAAATCAAGGTTTGACTTGCCTACTTGCTAAGCATCTAGTATGTTATTAGAGGCAGAATTAAATTTTTTTTGTCATTCTTATGTAAGAAATGTTCCTTATTTTGGGAAACATACTCGTTTTGATTTATAGCTTTTAACAAATTTATTTCATTATCTGCGATTTAATATGTCACACATTCATTAGTGTATTACAAGCAGTATCTAAGCTTTTTCACTTTTAAAGGAACTATTAAAATAAAGTGTACATTGGCAGGTTATCAGTTGCTTTTTGAACTTATACTTAGCTTTTATAAATATTCTCCCCTGTTATTAGAAATATTTTTTGACTTGTTCATTTTTTAATAAATTCAAAACTTCATCGAAGATTTACTTAGTCTATCATTTGGTATTTAATCCAGGCTTTGTATGAACTGATAATGTCTCATTTCATAGTTAACAAAACCTTATTTGTTGGATTGGTATTTTAAAAAAATAATATTGTTAAATGAAAAACTTTAATTGTCATGGAATCAATTGAAGTGGTGTAGAACAGTTTAGTCTAATAATAAATTATATTAATCAGCGAAACCTATGAAACTTTTATATTAACAAAATGGATAGCGATTGTCTCCCATGAAACTGATATTATTTAATATACATGAATTACTTATTATAATTTTTAAGAAATTTAAACTCTTTTAAAATTATGACATTAGTTGTTCTAACATTGAGTTACCGATTCATTTATTAAAATTATAAGTAAACAAAACATTTAATGTTAGTTATAATAAATGTAATGCAATACATCTCCACATCAACTCTTTAAGAACACCCCTCCAGTGTCTTTTGAAAATTCTATGTGTTGCATAAAATACATTACTGTTATAAAATACATTATCAAATTTTAAAAATGTGTGACATATATGCGTGCAAAATCTTTATATTAACTTAAAATTAAAAATATTTATTTTTTTAATAACAGTAATTCTAAAAATATGTCATTTTATTTCAAAAACTACTGCTTAAGTGTACTTTTTTTTGTTGATAAAAAGTTATTAAATTTCAAAGAAAAATGTCTTAATTGATCTGCAAAATAGGTTATGAAAGCTCACGTCTTTAGCACTGTTATTATTTGATCAAAAAAATTTTCTTTAATTCTATGACACATACATTGTTCAGATTTTCAATGTACACAAATATCACCCATTTTTAGCATGTATAATGAAAAATTATTATTGATAATGACATTTAATTAGAGAAGATGAATTATTACAATACAAAATTATTAATTCAAGTTAAATTACAATGGAGATTCTGAATCATTTATAAAAACCATTGTTTTATAAGACTAAGAATTATAGCTTTGTATTTGTTTTACTTTATTTAATTTATGTGTTTTCTGCTTAACAGTAATTTTGAAACTGCTCTGAAGCTGATGCATCGAGCCACTGCTGCACCTGTTCATAAAGGATCGTATCATGATCAAGTAAAATTTTGTCCTTTTATATTTTTAAATAAATTATATTTTATTTTTTAAACATCATTGCTACTACAAGAAAATTTCACGAATTGGATTAATTAGTCTCTTTTTGACATGACGATACGACTTTTTTTTATCCACTTTTTCACATTTTCGTATATTTATTAAAATCCCAATATTTTTAATATGGTATTATTTATTACAACACATAAATCCCCCTAACCCCTTTTTAACACGCCTGATTCGTGTGATTTCGTCGTAAATATATGTGATTATATCATCAATCTTTTTTTAGCTATTGCTGTGGATTTCACAAAATTTTATAAATTTCACTTTTGTGCATTAAAATGAGTTTCATTTATCTTCTTTGTTCAGTGAAAAAAAAATGAGCATTAAAAATATCTACAACTTGAGAAAAAAATATTCAGATTTCTTCTTCAAGCAATCACATGTTTGATTATTGTTTATTCTTTCCTTGCTATTATTTCTTCTTTATTTTTAACCACTAAGGTTTATGTATATATAATATGTATATTAATTATTTCAGTCTTTGCCCGTGCAAGAAAGACTTTACAAATCTTTAAAAGTGTGGCTCCTGTATGCAGATTTAGAAGAAGCTCTAGGAAAGTTTAAGGTTAGAATCAGCTAGTTTCAATTTAAATTTAGAATTCTTTTTTAATAATTTATTAATTCTCCAATGTTGTGATGTAATAAGTTATTTTTTTTTATTATTATTATTTAGTCTATTAAAGCAGTGTATGACAGAATCATTGATTTGAGGATAGCAACTCCTCAAGTAATCATCAATTATGGCTTGTTTCTTGAAGAAAACAATTACTTTGAGGAAGCTTTTAAAGTAAGTTAGTAACAATAATCAATTGAAATAATTTGTCTTTAAATTCTTATACCTTCTTAATGTTTGTTTAACTCTTTAAATTTATTATATTAGGCTTATGAAAAAGGAATATCACTCTTCAAATGGCCAAATGTGTATGATATATGGAATACATATTTAGTAAAGTTTTTAAAACGTTATGTAAGTAAAAATATATTTTCCTCAATATTAATCAATTAAACTATATTCTTTAAGCAATCTGTAATAATACAAAACATAACCTATAGAATGCAAATAATCTTATTAATTTTTGTATACCTGTTGAAATAAGATATATTATTGCTCTAATTTTGATAAATTTGTATTTGTAAAAATTTATAAACCAAGTTTTCGTTAGTTACGTAGAACTGATGTAAACCAAATTAAATGGTATCATTGTGTGTTCAAATTTTGCAAAATTTTAATTCGGTTTATATCCACTTGATTTTTTGTCATGTTTGAGATACAAATCTGAGTAGTTTACTAATCATTTTATCGGCATGATGTAATTAAATCTTGTAAAATAAAACAAAAGTAGTAAATTAAATCTTGATCCATTTCCTCTTTTCTCTTCCTTTAATTGTGGTGCAAATTTGTGTAATTTTCTTGTTGCTTTGTTTTACAAATCATTCGATGCAAATCTATACTATTTTAAAATCGGGAATATAACTTAAATGCAGCTAATAATCAATTTTATTTTGTTTTATTATTTATCTGAGAATTTTATTTTATTACAAATCTGAGAAATCTTTAAATCATGTTGTGCGAATACGCATATTTATGTGATTTTTAAATTAGGAGTTTACAGGACTGATTTTTTTACCTTTAATTGTGGTGCAAATCTGTGTGATTTTCGTGTTATTTATTCATTTTTTTTCTTTTAATAAAAGACAAATCTGTACTATTTTGAAATTAGAAATTTAATTTTAATACAGTTGATAATCAAATTTATTTATTTTACTTATTCAGGGTGCAAATCTGAGAAATCTTCTTATCATGTGCGAATATACATATCTATGTGATTTTTAAATTAAGAGTTTGCAGGACTGTTTTTTTTCCCCTTAATTGAGGTGTAAATCTGTGTACCTACTTTTCTTTTTGCTGTAATTTTTCTGTTGCTACTTTTTTTCCTTGCTTTCTATTAAGATTCAAATTTAAATGATTTTTAAATCCCGAAATTTGAAATTTTATACGCTTAATAATCCATTTTAGTTATTTATTTTACTTATTCGGGATTCCAATGCGTGTAAGCTTCTAATCATGTTTCACCAACATACAAATCCATTTGATTTTTAAATAAGGGTTTTTAGAAATTATTTTATTATTATTATTATTGCAATAATGTGACTGCACTCATGTTTACAGTATAATAATAAGGAAATTTTTGTTTTATTAAATAACAAGTTACAGCCTTCCATGATAATTTTTATTAATTTATACATGTGACTTTTAACAATTTCATGTTTAAAGAATAACTGCTTTAATTTTGTTTCGTAGCACTATTCTCTGTTGTTTTTCTAATCAAGCCATATACTCTTCACATGACTATAATTTTCAAATTAGGCAGTTAATAAATTTATTCACGTAAAAAATTATTTGTAAAGTTATCACATTTCTCTCAGGTATTACCACATTGTAATAGTGAGTGTTTTTGTTTATTATTATTATTTTTAAAAATTTTCTTTTCTTTCATAATTTTTAAAAGGCAATATGGTTTGAATAATCCAGAAATTTAAAATAATGGAACTCTACTGTGCTTGCCCAACCTTAATATTAAAAGAAAGTGTGATTATGCTTAATATTGCAAGTTTGTCATAGTGCGATATTCTGCAATGATTTCTGTCAAGAATCTGTTTTGCTTCTAAAATCTGAATAATTTTTGAGATTTTGCAATTTACATATAGATTGTTAATAATTTAATGTTTTTTTTTGTTTTCTTAGTGCTCTGAAGCTTTAAAATTTTTATTTTATTTTTTAATAAAACATTTTAGAGAATAGATTCAATAACAAAATGGCATTTTAAGAGTATCTGGATTCTTAAAGAACTATTATTTGAAATCAATAGAATGGACAAAACCTTATTCCTTTGTTTCCTTCCTAGCTAATCGATATTTGTCAGTATCTGCAAATAACGTTAATGTTGAAATATCCATTTTTGAAGTATAAAAATGTGTCAAGTCATGAATAGTACAACATAAATGAGAATAATTTAACAATGTGCATTATTTTGTACCAAAACTCTTCAGTTGAATAAAAATACAATTATCGCAAAATGTTAAAAGAAATAATTTTTTTAAGCCTCTTATAAAGTTATGTTCAGCTTTTTTTATAGATTTGCATTATTATTTTTACCAAGTTTATGTCTCTCACTGCCTATATTGTGTATTTTTTTTACGTTATTTGTGAACTCACTTGATGTTGTACTCTATTGACATTCTTCTCCTTTTAAGGGTGGAACTAAACTAGAAAGAGCTCGAGATTTGTTTGAACAATGTCTTGAAAGATGTCCAGCTGAATTTGCAAAATGTAAGTTAATATTTATTTGATTTATATTTGTTATTTTTGAAAACTGGGAAAGATCCGGGAATTTTATGAATAGAAAAATCATAGAATTAAACTAAATACCCAGCAGAAAATTTGGAAAAAGGAATAAGTTTATGTTTGTGGTATCTAAAACTCCATTATTTTTACCAGAAGAATTGGTTTGGTAATAATATCTTTTTTAAAAAAAGTTGCTTATTTTGAACCTTACGTATAACTGTTTTGTAATACATTTTACATGAACGAATAACTTGCAACTGAAAAATTAATCATTAATTTTTCCATCTTTAGAGGTTATTGTTTTCTGAGTGTACACTGGAATTCCAGGTTTTTCGTATCTTGCCTCCGGGTCTAGGAGCAGGACATGAGATTTTTTTCACAGATGTCCGTGCATCAAAACTTATAATCCGACAAAATTTTAACTTAATCTGAAATTTAAAGTAAGAATTAAAAGCTCTACTATTTAAATTTTAAAACCTTCCCTAAATCCTGTTAATGAAACCTTTTCATACACATGACTCTTCCACAATTAAAAAAAATTTTTTTTGTCAAATTTTCTTCATTTTTAACATTTGAAACTATGGCGGAATCCGCTAATATTGTGATTCATATTCACATGATTTTAATATCAAATTTTGTATTTACCTAATTTAAAAGTCACTCATTGTGAATCGCATTCACGCAATTTAAAAATCCAATATCATAATTTGAATTTGCGCGTTTTTGAATTTAATATATTTGTATTCACTCTATTTAAGAATCCAATATCACGACTCGTATTTTTTGCGTTCTGAAATCCATTATCGCAATTTATACAATTTTAAAATTAGATATTGCGATTTGTATTTTCACGTTTTTAAACTTTATATCGCAATTCATATTCACGCAATTTTAGAATCTAATATTGTGATTCTTGTAAGAACTAAATTTTTTCTTACTTTTGTTACTATAAAAATTTGATATTCTTTAGTAGGCAATTTAATTATAAATCTTAGTTCAAAAATTTTTTTTAAATATTAATAGTACATAAATTGATATCTTCTTATCTAGTTTACACATGAAATTTTCAGGCTTTCTCACTTTGTATCACAATCACCCCTGTCTCATTATTTCTCATGATGAAACCTTCAACTTCGATGGGATCAGACTTATAAAAAAGTTCACAACCTTGGGAATATATAACCTTGGAAATTGTCCTAAATAAATTAATTAAAAAATTTAAATAATTTTTTTAAAAAGTCAGTTGATTTAAATAATGCCAACCCTGATTTTCTAACATTCTATTTTTTAATGCAGCAATATATTTACTGTATGCTAAATTAGAAGAAGAACATGGTCTAGCAAGGCATGCTATGTCTGTCTACGAACGAGCTACTAGAGCCGTTCTTCCTAAGGAGCAGTTTGAGGTATGTAACATTTTTAACCCATTTAAAATTATAATAAGGTTAAAGCCAATAGTGGAGGTTTAGTAGTAACTAGATGATGAAAGCCTTTATTTAACAATTAGTTTTAATTAAAAAACAAAGTATATGCATGGTATAAGTTAAAGTTTTTCCACTTTTAAAAAAATTAAACTTTAACAAGTTTCTACTTTCTGTGAGAAAAAGTCTATTTTATTATCTTTTTACTACATAAATATTACTTAGCTTTTTTTTTTCTAAAACAATTCCTAAAGTTAATTTCTTTTGAACATGTTTTGTCAAAAATATCCTCTTTAGAATAATTGGAAATGACAAAAATTCTAAATCTTTTGAAACCCTGAATCAGTACCTGAACATTTTGTCATTTTGAGTTACAATATTTTTAAAAGTGTATTGAATTACTTACAAAATTCATTGGGAAACATAGAATAAGAAAGCATTTTTTTTTTTTTTTTTTTAAGGAAACTATGTTTTCTTATTCTATGTTTCCCAATAAGTTTTGATTAATATTGAGTATTTAAGGACCAGCGTGTTGTGCTCTCATTCATTATCTTATGAATCTAAAATTTTCAGAAAACTGAAGTTAACTAGAATATGGTTTATCAAAGTGATTTTTATTTAAAACAATAACAAAATTTTTGAACTGAAATAAAGACTGAAATTTTACTTCTTCCTTTCAATAAAAACTTCATTTTTCTGATTTGCCAATTTTTTTAAAAAAATTATGAAATATTAAAGTATGCAGATATAATTGTTTAAATAATCCCCAAGTTTGTTGTTTGCAACATAAAAAGTCACTGTTATTTTATCTAAAAACAATTTTTAAAGCTTTTTAAAAATTGATCATAGGAAACTTTAATTATTGCTGACACTATGGCACTAATAGATAAGGGTAAAGATTTAGAAGAGTGTATATATTAGAATTACTAAATATATTCTAAATGTAATTTCATGTGTACATTTGAATAATAAATTTGTAACAGCATTATTTTTAATCAACTTATGTTTTGCTTGCAGATGTTTAACATATACTTGAAAAAAGCAGCTGAAATATACGGAGTAACGTATACACGACAGATTTATGAGAAAGCCATAGAGCTATTACCAGATAGTGAAGCAAAGCAGATGTGCTTAAAGTTTGCTGATTTGGAGAAGAAATTAGGCGAAATCGATAGAAGTAGAGCTATTTATGCTCACTGCAGCCAAATGTGTGATCCAAGAGTAAGAAATAAAATATATTATCTTTATAAGATAGTCAATCACCAATTTTATAAATTTTTTATAAGAAAGAAATTAAAAATTAATTAATAAAAGAAAATTGTATAGCTGTCTATGAGAAAATAAATTAAAGCTATGTTCATTAAAGATTTAACAGAGTTTGTAAATTTTTTTTGTTTTATGAATTCAAATTTTCTTTTAAATATTTTATTATATAACCGGCATTACAAGTCATTTTTGGGTTTATGACTATCAACTCTGTAGCCTTGTAATTTTGAACTCTACCCAGAAGATAAGGGAAATCCTCAAACAACCATTGGGACAAGCTAACTATCATGGAGAACCTTTAGATAGAACTAAATCACTTATGCGTTACATTGAGAGGAAAACCACGAAAAACTTCCACGGTTTGCCTAAAAGCAAGAGAACTGTTATGTCTACGTCAGAAGATGTTTTATGTCAGCACCGTGGTCGGTGTAAACTGGGAGTAGAATTCGCATTGATCTCTGGGATACAAACCTCGGTCACCTCTAATTTAGAAATTTATTTCATAACCATAGGTGAACAACCGACCTAATTTTGAGTTTACATCTACCAATATTTTCTTTGATCTCCTTCTTACGACAACCAAATAATTTTCTTTGTTTTCTGCTTTATTGACTTAGCAACCAAATCTCTGCAATCTCAGCTTCCAATTTTTGCTGATCTTTTTATTTTTAAAGTGTTAATAAAATTTTCATGTTAGCATCTTTATCTTCGTTTGAAAACGTTTATTTTTAATGTTCTTTACCATCTCTACTTATAAATATTTATATGTTAAATAACATAAAAATAAGAATTTAGTTACAGATGAAAAAATATGTTGTTAAATATGCATAATAAAATGTATTAATAATATATTTATATGTTAAGTAATTTAAATAAATTAATAAAAATCCCAATAATATTTGTAAAAATACTAAGTGTTTGCATAATTAAAATAATTCCTACTTACAAACCTATTATATCTCTACTACTGCAAAGAATCTTAACCATAAACTGTAAAACATTATAGCTATGCATTGATAGATTACTACGAAAGATAGTAAAGGGAAAGTTAATAATGAAATTCTTGAGAATAAATAAAAGAAGGAGATAGAAGAAAAAGAAAAAGACAGTCACAAGAAATCTGCCCCTTTTTATACGCCACCACAACAAAATTTATTGTTTACTCCACAGTGTAGCTCCGCAAAATTACTGTACTTTTATTTTAGGGAATAAAACTACTGAAAGATTTATTTATTACAAAATTGGAGTCATTTTCTTTGTGTTGGAATTATTTAAGAAAAATTGTGTGTCTTGATTTCTTATTTTCCAATTCAAACAAGGTAAACTTTAAAATATTTAACTTTCACATCATACTGTTAAAGAGTAAAATTTAAAGTTTCACTTTATTTTATTGTTCTGTTATTGAATTTATAAGAAAGGTATCATAATGCAAAGTTAAGCAAAGGTTTATAATTTGCTTTGTAATAACACAAATTAATTTACTGTTCTTTTGTTGTAAAGCACATTTGATTACACAAAACCATTAACACATCTGTTGTTATTTTCATTTCAAAGTTTAAACATAAAATAAACAGTATTGCATAAAACAAAAGTTTTAATTACTCAATTATCATGTTTATTTTAATTCGAACTTATCTTCAGTATTTTAGTGTTACTAAATTTATTTTTGTTGTTTGTTACATTAAGAACTACTTTATTATCATAAATATATCATTTTACCAACTAGGATATATTTTATAATTGAAAAATTAATTAAGGTCACAGATGTGTTTCGATTTGACTTAAAAAAATATTTAACTTATTATTTTAACTTTAACTTAAATTATAATTTTAACTGAACTTTCTGACACTGTTTTAGACTAACCAAGACTTTTGGAGGACGTGGAAAGAGTTTGAGGTTCGTCATGGTAATGAAGACACTATGCGAGAAATGTTACGCATCAAGCGTAGTGTCCAAGCAACCTATAACACCCAAGTGAATTTCATGAATGCACAAATGTTAAGTGCTGCTGTTGCAGCTGCTCGCATTGAAGGTATTCAGTTACTTTTTATTCATATATATATGTTACTGGCAAAGTATGAAACGCCAGCATTGTATATAATACCTAGGCATTCTATAGAATACAAATGCTATTTAGGCGAAGTATAAAAAAAATGTCCTGATGAGGTTATTAAGTTAATGATGTGCATTTCTCAAAAATAAAAATTTTATTCTGAAAAGATAATGAGAGTACCATTAAAACAAATGTATTCAAAATGTGTTAAGAAAAAATGAAAGATGTACAAAACACACTTTATGCCTTTCTTTATGGAAACAAAATTTTCATATAAAAAAATAAGAAATTTACTTATTTGTTGCATCATGGTAGGCTTGAATGACATTTTGAATTACAGAAATAAAGTGAAATCTGAGATGTATTTTATACTTTGCCGGTTTCTTTATTGGCATTCTATAGAATGCGTAGGAAATGTGTTAAATATAAATCGTTTAAATATAATTATACATTGCCGGCTAGTTTTAGGCATTATGTACAATGCCTTCAAACTTTGCCGGTAACACACAAATATATATTAAATTAATATTTAGAAATTTTTTTTAAAAAATTTAAAAACCATTATATTCTAAAAAAAATCTGCCGATAAAAATTAGAGGAGATACGTATAATATACAATACAAAAAGATATTAAAAAATTGTGCGTACTTTAATCATCGAGCTGTAGAAAAAAACTAATGGAAAAAGGTGCAAGAGGTATCAATGCTAAGAATAGATTTTATACTAAATCGATCTAATAGAAATAAAATTTTATACTTAGCCAGAATTTTCAGCCGTTATTGACATTAATTTTACGTGGTTTTTAGATCTCCCAATATATTTCGGGCGATATGGGAAATTCGAATTGCCCATTTATGGTAATGATTCTTTCGAATTTTTTGCTTTTGAATTCCACATAGCTTGTAAAACCCGATATTATTTATTAAAACAATCAAATCTTGAAATGAAACATGCCTTTCTGAAGAGTCTGATTTACGTGATTTTGTCATCAATCTGTTTTTCGGTAATTACTGTTACAGATTTCATGATATTTAATTACTTTTTTAATGTGATGATAATTTTTAAAATGCCATAACGGAAATAATTGGTGCATCCTTCTCCCAATATTAAAATCAAAAATATATTGCATATTCAATTAAAAAAATCATTGTTTTTTTTGTAAATACAGCAGTTTTGTTACCTTAAATTAGTATTATACATCTTTGTTATTATTGAAAATATCTTTCAGAAAGATATTATTGCTAGGGAGTTTTATCGCAGATAGCTCGAAAAAATTCTGCCACAGGAATGGGAGGGGGGTTGGGATTTCCTTTTGTGTGCTGATAAGGAGAAAAGAAATACCTAAACTGCTAAAAACATGTCCACATAATATTTGATTGAAAAATTTCATAACAGTTTGATATCCCACTCATAAATTTTTTTTATTTCTACTAATTTAAATATCTTAACAATCTGTTTTCTTCCAGTAATGTCTTGTGGCAAACAATAAGATTTTTATTTGTATTGTTTTCTGCATGTTTATTGTTTTATAGCTTTTGAATGATGGAATATAAACAAATTGTCCTATTTAAGGATAAAAAGCATTATTTGGCTAACCTATTAAAAAATTATGGTAAAAGGTAATGCTGAAAGGTATATTTTGTTGAAGGTAGAAAATGAGAATTTGTCCCTCCCAAAAAGCTATTGCTGGGGTAAAACTTAATAACAGTTTGATTGTCTTTGGAATCAATTGTTTATTTTGTTAATAATTGTTTATCTCATTTGTAATGTTTTTTTCCCTGATACATTTTAGTCCCTGAAATTGAACCTAATGTGATGCAAAACTTAGAGGCTCAGGCTCAAGCTATTTCAAATACTGGAGAGCCATCATTGATGAGCAGAGGAAAGGTGTTGTTTGTTAGGTAAATATAATTGACTAAAACTTAAAAGTTTTATTTGTTTATTATATTAAATCCTGGATTTTGATGACATTTTTATTTTTGACATTTATTTCATGGCATATATTTATTTTAGTATCTCTTGGGCATTTTTTATTTTAAGGCTTTTTTTTTTAAATTTTTGATATTCCTATTAATATTAGGGTAATTTTTGAACTCTTTTTAATTAATTCTTACAATTTTCATAAATTACTCCTGTAGCCTGTTCTTGTCTTAAATAACTTAGAAGAGCTTTAGTTGATTTACAGCTGGTTACAAAAGTACAGTGTGTTTAACAAATGCCTGCACCCAAACCATCTAAATCTAGCTATTTTGAGAAGTTAATTTTTAATGTGGAGAAAATGATTGAAAGAGGTTCTTTCACATTTGAAAACATTAAAAAGCATTTAATAATCCAATTAAGCTCTGATATCTTTTAATTTCTTAAAATTGAATTTTTGAAATATATACCAGTACAATATAGATGTTAAGAACTATGAGTCAATGTAGATGTTTAAAAACTATTTTTCTTTCTTTTTACTAGAGAATTTTTTTATTTATGTGCATTTTTTGATGTTTTTAAGGGCAATTTTAACTGTTTCTAAGTCATCAAAATCTGGGCTCTATTTATTATTAGCTTAATTTGGATTAATGTACTATTTGTTGTTCAGAGGTGAAACAACTGAAGAAGAGAAGGCCATGATTGAAGAAGCTCAAGCTTCCAATCCAGCTGAAATTGATCTGGATTTTGACAGTGATGAAGATGAAAAAATTGAAGGTATGTTCTGTCTATATCAATTTACTCTGTACATGTAATATTTGTCAGATATATAAGGCGCTCAAAATAAAAAAAAATACTTTAATAAACGTTTGTGTACAAAATACATTTGTGAACTGAGAAGCAATCTTAAGAGGTTCGTTCATGGAGGTGACCTAATTTATGCTAATTAATTTATCCATCACTTTAAAAAAAATTTTCAATGTAGTTCTATAGTTTAAAATGTATTATTATGATTTATTTTCAATATTTCGACTATTAATATGTTTGTAAAATTTAACTGTTAACTTAATTTCTTCTGATTAACTTAATTTCTAAGTTAGAATCACAAACCCTAGTTTTTAGTTTTTAACACAACATTTCTTATAGTATTTTTTACGTTTTAATTTTCTTGGATCATGATCAAATTTTAGGACATCAAAATACTCCAGTACAATGATATTGTTACCATGAAAAGATGGGAGTGTTTTTTATAAGATAAAAAACAGAGTTCCTTTTGTTTGAAAGGGAAGACAGGTGTTACTGTTTATATGTTTACAGTCTATAATTACTTTCAGCTGTATTACAATATAATTGGTAAAACAACTTCTTCTGTCGGGAGGGGGGGATGGTTCTATGAGTAGACAGCATTTCCTTATTTGTCCTAGATTAAAAGATATTGACACTGGAGATACTTTTCCATTTAACATTTATATTGGACGTGTATGTTAGATACAAAATTGTTGTGCAAGCAATTGTACTTAACAATGTTTCTCAAAGCTCTTTTGCCAAGGAAAATTTAAAAAAAAGAAACTGTAGTTTAAGTGGAGGAGTAAAGCTATAATTTTAAAAAATATGTACCTTCTTGCGAAGAAGAATTATCTGGGCTTTAGCTCAAACAAATTAAATATTTAAAAAATTATCAAGCCTTTTTAAAAACCTCCAATTTAGCTAGATTATTTCAAATTATCAAATTTAATGAATAATTCTTCATTTTCACACATTTTTATGAGCCCATCGGAACAACATTGGAGTAATCTTCTAAATATTAAAAATTGAATTCCCAAATGTTTTTAAATTTCACAAAACTGTTGCTTTTTTCCGTATTGTGTCATGTTTAGAATTACCTAGAGGGCACTATTCTAGACAAAACTTTATTTAACAGTCATAAATATCAGTTGCAAATTGACTCAACAGTTATGAAAACAGCTTATTATTAGCAAAGAAACATTGTAAAACAATCTTAACCACCGAAGAAAAAAAAAATTGATGAAGATTAAAATTATGATAGTGAAAACAAAAGGTTCATTAAAAATGTTACAATCTTGAATAGCAGTATAATACATAAGCAAATGATCAAATGCAAGGTCCAGCCCTTAATGCCATGCTCTTGTTGAATTGGAATTCAAAAGTTGTAATAGAGAAGCACAATTGAGCACGGATTATCCGAAATCTGATATACTGGATTGTCCAATTATTCAGATCATTCAAGGGCCATTTGTTTTCCTTACCTTCATGAAAGTTCTTCATTTTCAGAATATCTGAAAGGGTAAAAAAAACTTCTTTTGCCCTACAGTGACCTTGGAAAGAACCTTACATTTTGTACACCCAGTTCAATGTGAGGATTTTGACATTCAAAAAGTATGAAGGAACTTAAGAAACTTAACTTATAAGAAACTTAAAAACATTCTCATAGCCGTTTTTTTAAAGTTCTCCAATTACCCGGATCGGCTTTGATCCCAGCGGATCCTAAAAATCAGCACTTAACTGTACAATGTATGCTATGATATCCAAATTACTGTAATTGGGTATTTGGCTAGACTAAAAGTACAAAAATATTTAAATAATATGCTATCCAGATTACCAGATTACTATAATTTATTTGGCTAGTTTAAATTCAACTAGATTAAAAATTCGAAAATATTTAAATCTTTTAAAATTAGTCCTGGCTCTTTTTGAAAATAAATTTTGAGTTGACCGTTGATCTAAACTGTCCAGAAAAATATTAATGACAACCAAAAGAATGACAAATAGTTCTAATGTTCTGTAATCACAACAAAATTTAGATTTGATTATAAAATTCCCTGAAAGCTTGGAAAATAAATTAAAAATTTAGCTTTAAAGTTAAAAACCCTTAATTTTTTGCTGTAATATTGCTGATTTTCAGTTTTAAGGAGTTTTGCTTATGTGCCTTCATTCTGAGTAAAGTTTATGATTATTGAAATAATATTTAAATCAGTAGTACGGGTATTATCATAATTTGCTCTTTTTTTTAAAACAGAAATTCAATTAGAAGAGAGACAGGTACCAGATGAAGTATTTGGTGCACTGAAAGAGAAAGATGATTAGAAAAACATAATTCAGAAATATTCCGCATGTAAATAACTCATCTATTGTTGTCATAAAAGAAATTGAACTGTTGTAACCTTCCACTGTTGTAAAATAAATATTTGATTTTGTGGTAATTTGTCTGTTTTCTGTTATTCATGAATTTTATTTGCTAAATTGTAAAAATAGCTAATGATGCTAACCCTAATGATAACAGTTTAAAAATTTTGCATTTTCTTGAAAAGAATTGCAGGCTTCAAAAGGAAGGGTGAATTAATAGCTAAATCGTCTATTGTTCGATAGTCTATATATAAGATAAAAATGCAGAGAAAATAAGGAAAGTAAGAAAATTAGAAAAAATAACGTTATTTTTTCTAATTTTAACTCATTTTTATTTATTTATTTTATTCCTTGTTTTCTTTGCATTTTTATCTTTTACTATGTACTTGCAGCTTATGCTTATAAATCTTTAATTCTTCATTTTTCTTTCATTTCTCTTATTTATATCTTCTTCACTACTGAAGTATAAAATAATATTGGAAAGAAAATATTTTACAGTTCTGAATTTCTATTTTACTACCATAGTAAGATAAAGCAAATATGAATTATACAGCCAGAGAGCTAATAATTTTAGGTCCACATACATGGATCTAGGGTCTTAAGTAAGTAAAAGAATATAAATATTTCAAATGTTAAATTGCAACTAAAATAGAAACAAACATGCATACTTGTTATATTTCAGGCTATTTAAATGCAAAAATGAATAGATTTATTAATAATTTAGTTTTTTTTTTAAGCACATTGAAATACGGCTTTAAATATTGGTTTCAAAACTATTTTAATTATGCATACCATTCAAAATAAATAATTATAGAAAAGAATGTACCATTAATTATAAAAAAGTATATAATTCTTGTAGACAAAATTATGGAAAACAACTTAACATAAAACAATTTATTAAAATTCACATAAAAATATTACTCAATCGGTATAATCTCTCTAAATATATATATCTTATGTAGATTTCATAATATTACAACGTATTACATATTTGACTTCTATGCTGTTGTAAATTTCGCCATATGATACTAAGGTCCACATACGTGCATGTTCTTGACTATATTATAATTAAATATAAATTTAAAGGCTTTATGCAAATCACGGAACTACTAAGTCAGAAGAAAAAATTATTTTCAGAATAACTAAATTATATAAAATGTAAAGTTACTATCATTTTCAAGCACGTGGATTTTGTGTCATTTTTCAAAAATCACTTCTGTTTATGTGGCATTCTATCCAAATAACTTACATTTTCTGCATCTCTTGAAATCCCCAGAAAGCTTAAATGCCCACAAATGTTTCAGTGAGAGTAAAACTAAAAATAGCATGTTTTTAGAAGCGAAGGTTCACATAGGTGGACCGAAATAATAAGAGGATATACAAATTATACATAAGGTATATGTATTTACACACACACACACTGAAGATCCAAAACATTATGACCTACCTCACATTTTTCAATTAATTGGTCTGCTAGATGGTGTGAAGGGCACATGATTAAGTTTGAATGGTACTTTGCTATTGCAGAAGATAAGGAATCATTCTTGCATTTATCTACTTTTGCAAGTGATAAGAAAGGTTACTGATTCATAATAGCCCGAAAACTCAGAACAGGTATCTTCCAAACTGCACAACTGGTAACTATGATGATCTGCAGTAGTAAAAATTTATGCTAAGTAATAATGACAGAGAAACCAGAGCTGGCGAAAACCCGTTTGGCGCTCACACTTCATCAAAGAAAAGGGAGGCCGGGAACTGCCCTTGCTTGCTTGCCACCAGATTAGCTCAGCTAACAGCAAAATAGAAAGAAGGGTTTCGAAACATACAGTTCAGTGGGCACTGTGGTATATGAGACTGTGCAGCAGACATCCCACTCGTTTGCTTCTGTTGACCAAGCATCATCAACTATGCTTACAGTGGGTCCGGAACCATGGATAACTAGAAGACAGTTGTCTGGTCAGAAGAATCGTGATTTCTCATTCACCAGGTCGTATCGGACACACCTTCTTCAAGGCTAATAGGTCATACACAGGCTGGTGTTCTTCTGACCGGTTATAGGTCCCCTTTGCTGTGGTAGAACAGACACTGAAAGCTGCTGACTATCTGAACATAATTGTGGATCAGTTGCACTTATGCATGGTGTCTCTTTTTCCCAAATAGAAGTGCAATCTTCCAGCAGAGTGGCACTTAAAATCATAAGGCTTAAATTATGATGGAGTGGTTTAAAAAGCAGAATGATGAATTCCAATGAATGTCCCAGCCACCTTACTTGCCTGATCTTAATTTGATAGAGAACATTTGACGTGTCTTAGAAAGCCATATCAGATATCATACAGGGATGTGATTCTTCCGCGGATCCGCTGATTTCCGCTTTTTTTCAGATTTTTCCATATCTTCCGCTCTTTTTTTCATAAATTTCCGCGCGGAAAAAATTTTTATGCAGTAAATGATAATTTGTTGAAACTTTTTTTCTTCCGCGGAGCGAGAGTATTGAAGCCCCCAATAAACCTTTCTTCACATGTCAATCTGCTGGCTGGGGTAAAAGTGGTTGACCTTGGTAAAACAATGCCGTCTCCTCCACTACTCTCTTATCTTTACAGGGATGAAAGACTTTTTAAAATCTCCGACCATGTTCCAAAAACTTTTGGGGAGTCGAATGAACGATATAGTCGGACTTGCGACTTGTTGCTTTGACAATCGCGACTTCCGCTATAGATTGGAAAAAAGAAAAAAAGTCCTAAGCAGTTTCGTTTCGGCCGCTGATATTTGATTTCTTTTGATTGACTGATTTACAGAATTTTAAATATTAGGAACTGGGCCAGATTCTGCTAAAATTGCGATTCTTATTTAGATGATTTTTATGTAAATCATCGATTTTCTTATTTAACTGATTTAAAAGTTACTTGTTGAGATTCGTTTTTACACGATTTCAAAATCATTACTCGCAATTCCCATTCACGCAATTTAAAAATTCAATATCGCGATTTGTATTTAAGCGTTTTTAAAACCCAATATCGCGATTTGTATTTAAACGTTTTTAAAACCCAATATCGCGATTTGTATTCATATATATTTTTAAATTTCAATATTGCGTTTCGTTATCACGCGGTTGTAATATCAAACATCGAATTTCGTATTTATACGCGGTTTAAACATTACTTGTTGCGATAAGTATTCACGGACTCTAAAAATTATGCATTGTGATTCTTATTTACGTGAATTAAAAATTCAATGCCGCGATTTTTATTCCCGTGATTTTAAAATTCAATATCGTGATTCTTCTTTACGCTATTTTAAAATTGAACATCGCGATTCTTATTCACGCGATTTTAAAATCAAACATTGTGGTTCTTCACGCGATTTTAAAATCCAATATCGCGATTCTTATTCAAGCAATTTTAAAATCCAACATCGCGATTCTTATTCACCCTATTTTAAAATCGAACATCGCGATGCTTATTCACGCACTCTTAAAATCCAACATCGCGATTCTTATTCACCCTATTTTAAAATCGAGCATCGCGATTCTTATTCACACAATCTTAAAATCCAACATCGCGATTTTAAAATCCGGCATCGCGATTCTTTTTCACGCGATTTTAAAATCAAGCATCGCGATTCTTATTCACGCGATTTTAAAATCCAACATCGCGATTCTTAATCTAAGGCCTCTAAAAATTGTGTGAGAAATGAACTTTCTTGTCCTATAAACACTGATGATCAAAAGTCTGCAAAACGCAGTCTACAGATAAAAGACCATGGAAAAAACAAAGAACTGATGAGAAAGTCCATAAAGGTCCTTTGACCATTAAAGAAATGTTTTTTAAAATGACGTGATACATAAAATCGTGCTTATGCATAATTACTCAAAGTTATCAAAATTATTTAAAAAAATTTATTTTAATCAAGATTTTATTTAAGAACATAATTACCATTTATTTATATTTATTTGAATAGATAATAATGTAATCATTATCAGATTGGCTATTGAATTCATATAATTTTTTATTTTGCACGTTTAATGCTACAGTTATAAACTTCCTCTTTTTTGTGTTTTTGTCAATCACATCCCTGATCATAACACAACCCTGTCAGAATATATTGACTTATGGTGTTGCTGGTACATTTGGTACAACCTGTCTCCAGTTATTTGCACAAATTTTGTAACATTCATGTGAGTGCGAGTTGATACTGTTTTGAAGGTCAAAGGAGAAGCAACCCGACGTTGAATAGGTGATCATAATGTTTTGATTCATCAGTGTGTATATGTTACCGTTAAAGTATGAAATCCGTTATTTTATAGAATACCTAGTTATTCCATGAAATAACTGATCGTGTCCGTTAAAGTGTAAAACTCTCTTGTATTTCATGGTTTAACTAGTTATTTCATAGAATAACGATCTGCAGCCCGTTAAAGTGTAAAATAATCTATATGCTAGAGCTCAAAGTTTAGGTACTTTTCAGGGCTTTAAAAAATGCTCGTGTAAAACCCAGTGTGACAACAAAAAATGTTTTTGTTTTAGAAATAATGTTCTTTGTAATTCCAAGTGTTATTTTAGGTGTCATTTTAGTAATCCTTGTTGTAACAAATGATTTTATGGTACGTTTCCATAAATACCATTTATACGCTGCATAAATTAGATAAATCGCATCTTTTTCATTTTAATCGTCTATCATTAATTTATTTATAGAATAAATAGTTATTTCATTTTAGATAAATTGTTTATTTTACACTTTAACTGTCTCTCATTAGTTAATTTATAGAATACCTAGTTATTTCATAGAATAACTAGTTAAAGTGTCAAATTAATAACATATTACACACTTTAACAGACACAATCCGTTATTTAATGGAATAACTAGGTATTCTATGAAATAACTGCATTATATACTTTAACGGTAACATATATATATATATATATATATATATATATATAAAGTAGTCAGAGTAGCTATAGAATAGGGGAAAAGTTAGAAAATTTTATCAATCTGGAAAAATTGAAGAATTAATTATAAAATACCTAAAATAAATCATAGAAAATGTAATAATTTGAGTTTAAAAGTTTTTCAAAAAAAAAAATTTATTTTTTTTAAAATTTATTTATTTATTAAATTTATATATTTTTTCAAAAAAAAATAGGTCTTAACTTTAAAAGATATTTCCTGATGTTGAATTTTGGTTGTTTTTTTTAATATTAAATTAGCTTCTAAAATTTCTAGTATAAATTTTGTGTAATTATACTATATTAAAATACTATACTAAACTATAGTAACTGTATTATTATTATATACAGTTACTATATTAAAATTTTATCAATTTAAAAAAAATATTTTTAAAGCCAAAAGTTGTTTCAATGTCTCTCAGAAAATTTACTGTGCAATCAAAATAAAAAAGAAAAAAAAATTCCTTCAATTTGAAGAAAAATTTTTAATACTAACAGCCACACACAGTATCATAGCATAAAGTAAAATTTGTGTATACTGCCACTCTTTACTGCGATCATGCCATTTCTCTGAAACTTTTCACTTGGTATGTTTGTTTAATTTTAATAGCAATTATTTAAAAAAAAAATTCAACTTTTAAAGTGAGTAAAACTGTTTTATAGAATGTTTTAAGTTTATGAATAACATAAGTGACAGAATGGAAAAATCATTACACACAGTCGATGCTTGATATAACGACTCTCGTAGTCAAGGCAAAAACAAGCATCATAGCGTGAGGTTCTATCGTAAGTTCTAAAAAAATTTGTAATAATAGTAAATAATACCTCACTTGTCTTGCTAAGAGTTTCAGACACCCAAATAGGCATAAGTCAAAATTTTTATATTCACAAAATACTAGTCCTGTCAGCTTGGTCTTTATGCCAATGGGTTAAGCATAAAATATACACAAAAATCAATAACTCACTTGTCTAGATAACAATAACTCACTTCTAAGTTTTCCCCCTTTTTTATTAAATTCAAATTCATTTAGTAAATTCAAGATGGCGGTTAAAAGCTCATCTCTTTAAGGAGGATTAACTTAAGATTTCCATATTGGGCTTTAAGTTAAAGGTTAAAATTGTTTGAAAAGTTGTGGTAGTGTTTAAAAAAATTTCCAATTTTTCCCTTATTATTTAAATACTTAGAAATTGACCTAGTTTATCCATAAAAATAGCGCATAGAGATTTTAAAAAAAAGTTTTTAAGAAACAAGAGGATACTAAACTGTCAAATGAGTGTTATAAAAAAAATGATACAATAATGAAATCAACAGTTGTAAATTAGAAATTTATTTCTAAATAACGTCATGAAAAATGATGTCTGTCTTTTTGCCAGATGTCTACAAGGATATCATCTACATTTTCATTCTTAAATCTATCCAACCATGATTGAATCATTCCCTCTGGTGATGCTTCATAGTTTATTAGTTTTACTTTTTCATCTAAAGAGAATTGAAATATTGGTTAAAAATGTCAAAATAGGCATTGTATATTACATTCAAATAATATTGATTTAGGTTTTATTTGGTTTATGAACAGTTAAACAAAATTATGAAACAGTGTATCTGCAGCTGTGTATGCAAGCTGTAGTAAAGTTACTAATTTACTCGAATTTAGTAAAAGTGTATATCCTACCAATAATCTCTTTTTTTTAAATACATTTATATATAATAAAGTATCATTTAAAAAAATTTATGCCCTATAACTCAGAAGTTTTCTATCATTTAAAAAAAGCATTGAATCACTACATTTAGGAAATAATGTAGTTTGCTACATTTGTAATAAATAAATAACCCAATTATAATTCTCAACAGTTTTCACCTTTTACTTCAATTTTAAGCATGAGTGTAAGTTGAATCTTTCAGCTAAATAGCTCTCTTAAAAAGAAAACATTCTGAAAATAGTTTCTGTCAAGGCTACATTCTGAAAATAGTTTGAGAGCACAACATTAAAAAAAAATGTATTTTGCTACATCTATAATAACGTAGTTTTATTTACAGTAAACTGGAAAAAAAAAAGTTTTTTTTTACCCCCTGGGTATGAAACAAAGTAGGCAAAAATAGTCTTAAAAAGCTGGAGGGTGGACAATTTTCTACCTCCTTGTTAGTTCTTAAAGACTAGCAAGCTTCACCCCTGCCCTCACCAATTACCTATTTTCATTCAATTTCGTTTCTTTTTCTTAAAAATCAATATTTCTCAAATAAAAAACAATTTTGTTCATAAAATATGCATTTTAAAATATATATTTTGTTAATATATCTACTGAAACAAAATAAGCTGTTACTTATATAGTACTATTCTCGAGAAAAAAATACTTTAACTTAGCAATACAGATTACAAAACACAAAAAAATAATAATAATTTAGAAGTAATTTTACTAAAACGCTAATCTCATATGAATATAAGTGTTCAAATTAGAAACGACTTTCTATTGAGTCTTTTATATTTTTAAAAATTTTGATATAAATGTTAAGATTTATATCTGGCAACACTTAATCTCTCATTCTCTTAATTCTTATTACATTTATTCCATTTTTTAAAAATATTTTTGACAAGTTAAGCATTAAGCACAATCTTATAAAATAAAGATCTCAAAGGAGATAAATTTTTAATAATGATGGATTAATAGTCGTTATTTAAGACAAACAAAAAAAAATTATGCAAAAGCACTTAAGACTGCCACAACTTGCAAACAAATGGGAATACTGAAAAGACTCTCTTTAAATTCATAAATGCAAATCGCCCTTTCAGCACGTCAAATTAACTTTTATAACTCTATAATAACGTTTTTGCAGTCTAACAGAGCAGCCCACATGGCATTTGTTGCTACAAGTTTATCTGGTTATAATTCTTGAACTAATATACAAATTGGAATAGGGAGGAGCTTCTTAAATGTTCAGTCTTAAACATAAATATTTGATTCATATTGAGGAGAGCCAAGAAAGAGACTCAACTGGTTCCATTATGTAGTGACCTCTACTTTGTGTATGTTTGAGGAAAAAAGAATCCTCTTCACACACTTCAGTATAGTGCAGCTTTCAGGAGAATTCGTCCAGATATCAGTCTTGCGTTGTGGTGGGTACCATGGTTACGAGGAAAAGTTACTTTGAATAAGGATGTGGGTACCTTCATTCCTCCATTGCATCCCCATTAGAAATGTGCTCTCACTTGTTACTATATCAGCAGCCCCAGACTTTTAGTCTTGAGGATTTTTTCTCAAGGCCACACAATACAGGTTTTTGTTTACATTTCGAGCAAAGAGGAAACCTGGCTGTAGCAAATATTTATATTTTGGTTTTAAGCTCAGTTAATTTAGCTACGTCACAAAATGAAAAGTTGACCTAATTTAGAATTCCAGAACATTAAATTGGACACCTGGCAGCATCTCTAACAATTTTTAATTACACAGGGACAAGAAAATAATCCAGCACAAAACAACTCACCTTCAACAACAGTGTTTGCTTGCACACACAATCTTCTTGGTTTACGTCTTTCCAGAACAATTTCTCTGTACTTCAAAAATGGATTTGAGCCTTCAGAAGTAACAACTGAGTATTTTTCAAACATAGCTTTGGCAGTCGAGACATCAGCAGTTGATTTGTACAGCTTTAAAAATTTATCAGATAATTATCTTAAAATCCAATAAAATAAGGAAAATAATAACATAATAAAACAAAAATATTGTAAATCAAACTAGAAAACGATTTTATCTATAATACAAGCATACATCAAGTAATCAAAATGCTTTTTATTATGAAAGTTACATCGTTTTTTAATCTATTTTCCTCACTAAACTCAGAAAGTTAAGTTTTTTTTATATATAATAGTGCTATATAATGATTAAATTAAACCAATGTCACCATAGACTTAACCATGGTACTTGGAATGCTGCAGGTATGGTAAATTATTTTATTACTTTTATCACTCTTATTGTTGTCATATTTACATTAAATCAGTTATGTATTATTATAATTACTAAGATAATTATAATTATTTATACCTAGAAATAGACTTAAAATATTTTTGGACTGTTAAGGGTCTTTTAATAAATGCTTTTTTAATAATAGTGCTACATAGTATTTAAATGTAACCATTTTTATTCTTGAAGAAAATGGTCAGTAGGATTTTATGCAAGTACCCAATTTCATATATTTTAACTATGAAAAAGTCTTAAAAACTTTATCTTAAAACTTGTCATCTAGGTTCAAGAAAAAAAATTTATAAAGAAAATAAAATAAAAATTTTTAAAAGATATTAATTATAAAATTATCAGATAAATAAATTGTACTTAGATAATTTTTAATACATTAAACATGGAGGAGTTAGAATCCCTTTTCTATCAAAAAGAAACTTAAACTTTATTTAAAGTTCATAAATAAGACTAGGAAATCAAATAATTCCATACTTGAAGTTTCTTCAAGAAATTTCCAATGCAAGGTCTGCCTACTGACATGATTTTGTCACGATCTAAAGTAAACAAAAGGTCTGGCTTGCCATCAGATGCTGTTATTTGTTCGACTTTTACAAAATCTCCACCGGCTTCCAAAAGAACTTGAAGAATCACATATGCAGCTTGTGAGTGGGCCTTTAAATGCATAAGGGAATTTGAGAAATATTCATAATTAATCAATTAGAAAAATTCAATAAAAAATAATATAACTAATAAAAATGGTAAAGCAATATTTCAACAGTAACAGTTTTTTAACTTCTTCAAAAACTTGTCACACTTACAAACCTACAGCTTCTTATTGCAAAGTAGTCAAAAATTCAAGTTAATAAAAAAAGCATAAAATTAAACTGTACTAGGTTAATGTATTAGTTAACTGTACTAGTTGACTCGAAATGTGGCAAACCTTACACTTTATTTAAGTTGTGATATTAATTTTCTTACATTTGCTTTAGGCTCACGACCTGTTAGAATTTTCTAAATTGCAGAAAACTCATATGAATGGTAAAAACTTCATGTAAATATGAACAAACTTCACAATAATAAAACTTCCTAGAATATTGAGCCTGTTCGCATCTCCTTGTAAGCGTAACATAATGAAGGAATACACTGGAAGTTTTCTTTCTTTTTTTCTCCCTCTGGTTTTAAGCAGCCTGTTATTGTTGTCAACCATCCTTACAATAGCCAGAGATAAGAGCCATGGTGATTCAGATGAGACAATGAAGAAAAGTTTTAAAAAAAATTGAAAAAATATGACAGCCAAAGCTGACATCGTCAGGGGGTACCAGCTTCGGATGTCATAAATGCAAAACTTTGGTGATTCAGCGGATAGGGCATTCACCTTCCAATGAGGTGAACCGGGTTCGAATCCCAGCAATAGCTGGTCGATACGAATTCTGCACCCGGCTCACACCAACAGCAGTACTGACGTAAAATATCCTCGGTAGTAAACGGACCATCAGCCTCCTTGCCGTCAGGCTAACGATGGGGGTTTCCCTTTCCATGTAACACAAATGTGGGTTGGTTCCATCAAAAAAGTTCCCGCATAGACAAATTTCTCCCAATACTTGATCCAGGAGTTCCCTTGTCTTCTGGTTTGGGATCTAAATTACAAGGATACGGAGTTGAACATTAGTAACCGTAAACCCAAGATTGGGTCTGCTGTTCAACGAGGGTTATAAAATAAAATAAAATAGCTGGAGATAAAACCCCAACCAACTTGGTCAACCTCAAAAATTTGCAGCTGCTCACTACACACTTGTGATTCTTTGGAAATTATAAGTTCTGGAGACTCAGGACTTACATATTTCTGCATCCCTTTTTACTAATAGTGGATCCTGATTTAAAATATGAATTTTATACTACTATATTCATCTATTAAAATTCCCACTTATAATAATTCTATTTAGACCAAAGAAAGAATTTCAAAACGAGAAGACATTTTTGAACAATCAAAGGTTTTTGATAAAATCTGGTCAAACTCCTGCAAAACGCAACAATGCAATTTAACACTCTGAATTATTTTATTTTATAACCGTCGTTAAACCCAATTTTTCGGGTTTACAACTACAGTAGGGAACCGATTATCCGGAACGATCGGGACCATCGCTATTCCGGATAACTGATTTTTCCGGTTTTCTGAATCGCTACAAAAAGCCGTTTTTTCATTGTTAAACCCAACTAAAAAAAAATTTTTTTTGGAAATAATCTTGAAAAGAAGAAAAAACGATGGAGTAATACACTAATGATTATTTCCAAAATGATGGTAAGGTAAACATCTTTCAAAAAACAACGAAAAATCCTAAAATCTTATGAGGAAAAAAAATTTTTTTTTTAAATATGGCGGGAAAATTTATTGAATTTCGTTCCGGTTTTCTGATTTCCGGATAACGGGTTCTGTACTGTACTAATGTTCAACTCTGTATCCTTGTTAATTTGAAGCCAATCCAGAAGACACGAGAACTACTGAATCAAGTATTGAGAGAAATTTGCCTTTGCGGAGGACTTTTTTGATGGAACTAACCCACATTTGTGTTACATGGAGAGGAAAAACACGAAAACCCCCACGCCTAACCTGATGGAAAGGGGTCTACCACTGAGGATATTTTACGTAAGCTGGTGCGAGCTGGGTGCGAAGCCATCTATGGGATTCGAACCCAGTTCACTTCATTGGAAGGGAAACGCTCTATCCCCTGAGCCATCATGGCCTCACTCAGAACTATTATAATCTTCTTCAGAATTATTTTAATCTTCCTCTTTTATAAACCAAGTTGTAGGTGCAGTAGGCCACAAATGGCTTTTGTGAAAATAATTCCTAATTAACTAACTATCCTTCAGCTTTAATAATGAAGAAAAAGAAGTTTATGCATGTATATTTTAAGTATAGTTACAATTTTGCTGATATAGATCAGAGGCTGTATTCATTTAGAAGTCATCACTATTCATCTATATATCCACCTACAAATCATATAATATATTCATCTATAAATCTTCAAATCACCTATATCTGCACAGCAATTAGGATGCTGGGGAATTATCTTCCCAATAATTTGTTTAAAAATAATTTATTCCATAACTTTTTGTTGTTGTTTCGTTTAGGATATATTTGGTATGTTTGACATACTAGAGTCAGCAGACCACATCACTGGTACACTATGCATCTTGTTAATAAGACATCAATAATTCATGGAGAAAAAAACTTCAAATTAAGCTGTAATAGAGTCTATAACTAACTATTAACATTAAATGAACCCTTGGTAATTATCAAAAAAAAAAAAACGTATTAGATAGAGATAATATTTGTTTTCTAAAGCTCAGTCTGAATTATTGAATACAGTACAGAACCCGTTATCCGGAAACCAAAAAACCGGAACGAAATTCGGTGAATTTTCCCGCCATTTTTAATAAAAAAAAAAATTTTCCTCATAAGATTTTAGGATTTTTCGTTCTTTTTTTAAAGATGTTTACCATACCATCATTTTGAAAATAATAATTAGTGTATTACTTCATCGTTTTTTCTTCTTTTTAAGATTATTTCCAATTTTTTTTTTCCAGTTGGATTTAACAATTAAAAAAAACGGCTTTTTGTAACGATTCAGAAAACCGGAAAAATCAGTTATCCGGAATAGCGATGGTCCCGATCGTTCCGGATAATCGGTTCCCTACTGTATTTAAAAACTACAATCATTACTCACAGATTATTTTTTAATCATTAATACAGTATACTCTCTATATTTCAGAGTTGAAGGAATGCTGAAAAAATTTTGAGATAATGAGTTTTCAAGAGCTAAGTATGTTCTAAACAGTAAAAAAAAAAATCTTTTAAAATACTACTCTAAAAAGTAGAGTCATGAAGCATAAGAATAGCAACTATTTAATAAGAATATAATGATAGTTGACTATAAGACTAAATACAGTAGTGATAATTTTATTTTTAAAAGTAAGACAAAAACAATTATGCATTAAATAGAAAAGAATTGGTTTATAATGAACTTACATTGTGATTTTTCCAAAAAAATTTGACATAGCAAGGTTTTGAAAAGAAACCCTTCGACATAGGAATTCAAATTAACATTAAGTGGATATATAATGCAAAGGTGAAAAATATTTTTTTGACATAAAAAGTCTTCAAATATCGAGACTATACTGCACCTAATTTGCTTAAAAAGAAAAAAAAATTCTTGAGCATTTGCTCACTCAATTCATTACAGTTTCATATTTTATCACTCTAAAAAAATAGTTTTTTTTTGTTGTCGTATGCCTGTTTAGGCAGTGGAGGTGCGATTGTTCCTGTTTTTTTCAGTGGCGCCATCTATGGCCAGGAATTTGACTTCTGCCACGCCATTCACACGACCACAATCCATTTATAGGGCGGGTCACATTCACACACAAAGGAGAAAGGACATAGAACACACAGAGAGAGAAAGAAACATCCATGCCTTGCCCGGGATTCAAGCCCAGGACCTTTCTGATGCAAGGACAGTTCCCTGCCCCCTACAAAGGCCGGTCGGCAAAAAAAAAAAAAAAAAAAAATAGTTCTACTGTAATTTATACTAATAATATATTCAGTAAAAAATATACCTAAAAAATGAAAAAAATTATAAAAATTTTTAAAGTTTACAAAGGTTGAGGATTCAAGAAATTTACCTGAAGCCAAGTTTCGGTTTTAGGTTCATACATAATTAATGAACCTAATCCAGCAATTACAACCATAACCCAATTGACATACATGATATCTTCTCTTAAACTCTGATCAGGAACAAATATTCTGCAAAAAAAAAAAGAAATATATATATACATCAGGGCTCGAAAAAACTCAGAAATTTTAGCCGTCCCCGAGGACAACTTGCCCAACAATGTACCTGTCCTCCTTTGAAACTAACTCGTCGCTTCTAAATAAATAAAAATTTAATTTTCTCTTATTTATTACAAACATTTATATAAATTGCACAATGAATTAGTAGTTACTAGGATTACAAATACTAGGATTACATTATACAGTAATAAAAGAAATACTAGGTTACTAATATTCTACCTAGTATTTCTATTATGAAATAATTTATTTCTTTGATGAAATAATTTAAATAACAAAGGTTAATTTATCTGTCAATTATCATGTCAATTTATCCGATGGTACTGCGTTTTTTAAATGAATCAAATATGACGTTTGCCAGTTCTACAATCAGGCCAATGATTTACTGAGGTTTCTGCACAATAATCTGAAAGAGGTTTTCCATTTAGGTAGATGTTCATAAATGCGTTTAACGCTTCTTGTTTAAGACCAGTAAGTAAATGTGTTTTTTTTTTGTAAGTTCATTGCTGAAAAGCCCCTTTCAACAGCTGCAGTACTCCCAGACAGAGAAAACATCAATTCCACCATGTGCAGCATGTTGCTGTATTTCGAGATTAGAGGGTCATTTTAGAAGTGAGGCGCTAGACTCTTGTAAGATAACAAAAATTTAAAATGTATCACGAACATTAACGGGAAAATGGCCGTCCGCGTGGACACTGGATTCGAGAAATTTGTTGTCCGCGGGGAATTTTTGACCGCCGAGGACGGGTGGTTTTTCAAGCCCTGATATACATATTTATTTACAATATACATATTTACAATATTTACAATATTTACAATATACATATATGATATACATATATGATATACATATTTATTAACAGCATTTTTTTTTAAATTAAATATCCTTTCAATAAAAATATTTTCATAAAAATTTTTTGAAATGTATAATTTCTAAAAAATAAATAACTATATCACTTGACTTAATTAGAAAAACAAAAACCTAAATCACTTTTAGGAATAATTTTAAATGAAGAATGATCCAATTTGAAGTTTGCTACAATCAAGAAATTATTTCTTTCTAAAGCTTTTTAAATTTGGTAAATTTTCACAAATGATTTCAATGTAATAACTACCTTTTTAGCAAAAAAGATCTAAAATTGTTTTCTGTTTTGATTACACACTAATAGTTGATTAGCACAGAAAAATCAAAAGATGTCAACACTGGCATATTTTGCCTAATGTTTTAGATTGTAGAATTCACATCGTATAATTCAAACTTAATTTTTCTTTTCATTTCCTAGTTATATAAGCTTTTTTATTGGTTTTACTAATTTTCAAATAAACCTATTTTTATATGTAACATCTTGACAATCGACCATACCAATTTAACTGATCAATGGACGTTACTAGCCAGAATTCATACTTTTGAATCATAATAGCTTATTTTACGTTAAACTGTGTTGGCATCAACATTATGCAAATTATGTGAGAGTTTAAATAGAATTGCCACTCGTATTTCAGTGCTTACTGCTTGTTTCTATTTGCTTGTTTTACCGCAGATTTGTATTTTCACTACGTATTCATCATCAGCCTAAGTTTATGAGTTAGTTTTGATGTGGCACATGCTCTATATTCACTTTATTTCATTCATAATTAATGTAATGATTAAGTCAAATAAAGTGTCTGAAGTTTTGCTTTGCACAGCATCAAACCGGTCTCCAGCCAATGGAATCATCATACTCCTTGCATTTAGTGAGTTGTCCTAGTTATGCTTTATTTCTATGCTTTTAGATAAAGCATGGGGCAAACCAAAAATACAGTCAAGCAGATGCATGACAATTCTTAAATCATTTATTTAGCTACATGTGAAATTAACTCATTGCATAATAAAAAAGCTCTTGTTCTCCAAATTGTTATTTAAATTTTTTTTTAAAAACCTAACATATTTGAATGTAAACTGTAAAACGGTGCACATTTTTTCTTAAGTTTTATAATAAAAAAAATTAACAAAATAATTAATATAACGTGTACAGTTTTAAAAATGGAAGTAAAATATCATAATGAGTACTTACTCCAATATTTCAGGAACAGTGCATAGATATAAGCCTACACATTCAGCTTTACACTCTTCATATGGATTGCTAAGAGAACCGAACACTGAATCGTATGATTCTCCAAAGTTGTACCAGCTTTTGACCTGAAATTAAATCTCATCCATTAAATTAGTCCTCATAAAAAAGAAAATTTCATTTAAAAGATTATCTAAATCATCAACTTAATTAGGAGAAGAAAATAAAAAAACCTATCATGACCATGAAAATCAATTTGAATGGACATGTTTGGTAGAATGAAAAATAAATGCATAAATGGCAATGTTATAATTTATGAGAAATCCAACCAATTGGTTATTCATTAATTTTATAATTTGGATGTATGACAGGAAAGCCTGGTTAGGAGGAGGTTAAGCCCTTGTTCGATCCCCGTCGGCCAAAGACATTGGTAAGTAAATGGTGACTGATGCACGTTAAATCTGTTGGGTCACTAAGACATCCATAACAAATCAAAACTTCTGGGGGCACTGAATTGGAGATTGATCGTTCTCTGGTTCAGGTGAAAATTATGATCTGTGGGTGAATAAATGAATGTATGAATGTTAAAGACTAAAATTAATATTTTAATTCAATGGTAAGAAGTGTACTGTTTTATGGGTTAGTAGCATGGAAACTAACAAAACTTTAGAGTACAAAACTAAATAGTTGGCAAAACTGATGTTTGAAAAATATTCCAAGAATATTCTTGGCTCAGACCATATCAAATTCAGAACTCTGTAGTAAAACCCGGCAAGAACCAATTACCATCAGTATGACAAGAAAAAGATGGAAATAGATAGGTCATGTATTGAGAATGCCTTCTGCAAGAATGCCATCAATAGCCTTAACGTGGACAGCAGATGGCAAACAAAAAAGAGGTAGATGCTAACATGGAGAAGAAAGGTGAAAGAAGAAAGAGGACAGGCGGAATGGATGAGCTGGTCTGGGGAGAGATTTTGTGCAAAAGACCGAATGAGCTGGAGCAAGAATATAAGGGCCTTATGTGCCATCAGGCACAAAGTAGGATAAACACAACAATTAATAAAAAAATATTTAGAAATTCATATTACCTTTTCATTAGTATCCAGATGAAGAACACTATTAATGTCAAAATTAAAGTCTCCATTACTTTCTCTCTGAAACAGTTTGCCACTTCCATGACCCAAAAGTTCATGCAAGCCAACTTGAAGCTCTAAAGCAGAGGGATAGTGCTCCACAAATAAATCCTGAAATAAAGTATTGAAATAAAACCTTATATCAGCCTCTTTTTTTCCAACAAGTACTCAAGGACAGTGGCTGATTTCCTAGAATGGCAAATTTTTTTACTAACAAACTGCTAGTAAAAAAACTAAATACTAATTACAGAAAAACGTGACAGCAAAAATTGTCTCAACTTTTAATGGTCGAGATTTGCAATTGTTTTTTTTTCCGTCTTTTTTTTCAGGTGATTTTTTCAGATTTTGATATTTTTAACACGATTACGACACGCGAATTTCGAATTAGTTATCACTTTTTGACGATCTAGATTAACAACGATCCCACCGTTAATACTCATTGTTTTCCAATCATTTTTTCGATAGTTATTTATCGTTTTTTCGGCGATCTCTACATGTTTTTTTAAACTTTGGTATTCTTAATACGATAATATTGTGAGATCCGAAGTTCAAATTTGTGTAATCACTTTTTGATGAGCAAGACGCACGGAGACTCCGCCGTTAATCCACGTCCTTTTCTGATCATTTTCCCGGTAGTTACTTAAGCTAATATTTCTCATATTTACGACATTTTTACATGGTCAACCGAATTCCGATAATTTTAATACACTGTTAATGCGACATGTGAATATCAAATTTGAGTAAAAATTTTCTGACATGGTCAATTTACGGCGATTCCACCGGAAATCCACCTCGTTTTTTTGGGAGTTATTTATCGATTTTTCGGCCATTTCAACACGATTTTTTATACCATATTTCGATACCCTAATTTTGAATTGGAGTAATCACTATTTTACGTACTTTATTCGCGTAATGAATGTATGTATTCGCGTAATGAATGTATGTATTCGCGTATAGAATGTAATGTACAGTGCGGGAAAAAAGCAGACCACCCCGAATGATTTTTGGTCTTATGATTAGATCTTCATGTTCTAGGACTCAATCCTAATGGTTCAAAAAGTTTGACCTCAAATATGCAGATTAATTAGAGCAGAGGATATTTTAAATTACGAAATCAGACACCAAAAAGTATTTTCTCTGAATAAACATTTTTCTAAATTTTTTTCATTTTTTATTGATAGTTTCTGATCTCTGATCCTGAAAAAATAGGGGGTAGCCACAAATTGGGAAATATGGTCCCAATAGTTTGGTCAGGAAAGCACTCCAAAGTTTTGTCCTCTTAATCCAAATTTTACTTTTTGCATATGGTACCATATCTTGAGAACTTTTTAAGTGAATTGAAATTTTTTTACTCACAATTATAAAATTCCTTTATCCAAAGATAATTTTGTGCAAAATATAACTCTTAGAAAATATTTATTATTTTTTTATTGTTTTATTTAACAATAGAAGAAAAATTCTGAATGGTAACAAATATAATTTTTTGACATCATTCTAAAGAATAAAATTTTGAATGGTATAATACAAAAGTTGAGCGAAATCGACCGAGAAATCGAATTTTAAATATCTGACTTTTTCAAAATTTGATTTCTAGGGAATTATTCTACCGATTTCACTCTATTTAAAACTACATTTTTTTAAAATGGTGTAAAAAATTTTATACATTACAATTCCAAAGTTTTTTTTACTATTATTCAGTAAAAAATGATAAATATTTACAAACAGTTATATTTTGCATAGAATCATCTTCAAATAAATGAATTTTTATGGTGTGCAAAAATTTTATACTCGCTTAAATACAGCTGAATAAGCAAAAAGTAAAATTAACATTAAGGAGTCCATATTTGGACAGCTCTCCTAAGGGGGCTTTACCTATTGGGACCATTATTCCCAGATTGCAGCTAACCCCTATTTTTTGGTGGGGAGAAATCTGAATCCGTCGGGGAAAAAAACCCAGGTTTATTGAGAAAAAATAGATTTTTGTGTCTTATTTCGTAATTGAAAATATCCTCTGTCCTAATTAAGTAGGATATTTGAGGTTATTCCCTTGAAACGTGAAGATCTCAATAACGTGGAGTCCCGATCATTAGATCAAAAGTTATTCAGGGTGGTCAATATTTTTTTATGTTGCCCACTGAACCTTTTTTAAATTCTCTTTCATCACTTAAAGTTTTCAAAATTATTTACATTAAATATTTAAAAAAAAAGTTTAAAAAAATGACTAGGTGAAAGTGTACATTAATACCATTGTACTATAATTGTACATTGTATACTTCTAATATTAAATTTATACAACCTATACTATAATAGTACATTGTACAGTGTCTTTCTAATACCATATTTACATCATTGTACTAAACTAAGACGCCCGGTGACAGATTGTTAGCGCTTTGTGCTCCCGTGCCACAGGTCCTGGGTTCGATCTTCGGGCCAGGCAAGGGTGACTCAACTTTTTATCCCTTCAGTGGATCGATAAATGAGTACCAAGCATGCTTGGAAACTAAACACTGGGGGTTTCGCGTTCGGCTGACCACTTAACTAGAACGTCTGCTCCTGCACCCCCAGAGCCCAAGGTCAAGAAAACTGAGATGGGCACAGTAGGCCTTGGCCCTCCATTGGCTGTTGTGCCACTGAGTTCAGTTTAGTACTAAACTAAAGACTCATTTTCCTCATTAAATCCAAAATATTATAAAATATGGGATCACCATTATTAGGCCCGGTTGCATTTAATTAAAAAAAACCAATTAAAATGAATACATACTTGATCAGATTTAATCAGGTAATTAGGAGGTTCTTTACCACTTGTACTTATAACATTTCCCAGTGATACATTTTTGAAGCCAACAGATTGTTTAATATCAACATCTAAAATGAATAGATATAATGAATATTGATACATTTGGTTAAGACAATGAAAACTGATAAATAAAATTTTCACATAGTTGTGAAATAATTTTCAAAAACAGACCTCTACCAGCGGGTCAACAAAAACAAGAAATTTCCTGAATTTTCACAGGTTTTCAAAATTAATGATGTAAAATCTTATTATTTATTTTCTGGTTCATATAAAATATACATTTACCTACTACCGTTTCTACTGCCTTGCATAATATACCTAGTACAGTACAGAACCCGTTATCCGGAAATCAGAAAACCGGAAAACCAAAAAACCAGAACGAAATTCGATAAATTTTCCCGCAATTTTTTAAAAAAAACTTTTTTTTCCTCATAAGATTTTAGGATTTTTCTTTCTTTTTTGAAAGTACCTTACCATCATTTCAGAAATAATCATTAGTGTATTACCTCATCGTTTTTTCTTATTTTTAAGATTATTTCCAAATATTTCTTTTTAACTGGGTTTAACACTAAAAAAACGGCTCTTTGTAGCGATTCAGAAAACCAGAAAAATCAGTTATCCGGAATAGCGATAGTTCCGATCGTTCCGGATAATCGGTTCTCTACTGTACCTCATTCAAAAGTACATACCACATTGTAGGTACATTGGGAAGCTAGGCAATATTCATTGTGAAACTAGGGCAATGGCTAGGGAGCTAGAGAAAAAGAATGGAAAACTAAAGTTTGCGATTTACTTATTTTTTTACAAACATTTGATGCTTTTTTTTTCTTTTTCTTTTTTTGTCAATTCTTTTTAAATGGGTATTATAAATTTTTCAATCATATTTTAGTCATTCAAAACTTTTTCAGCCTTTTCAAGAAACTTCAGTCCATTTGCATGCTTTATTTTTGGTCTTTTCATTTATCTGGATGTATTTTACTTAACCAAAATGGCTACTCAGAACCAGATAATAATTTTAAAGGCTTTTTTTTTATCTTTAATATACTAATTACTAATTTAAATGCTATTTCAACTCATATTACCCTTGAAAACAATTCGTGTTATTATCAATTATTTTATAAGAATTATTTAGAATCGACAGTATGCATGCATATAGATGTATACAGTGGTTGTTTGTTTTTTTTTTTCATGCATACAGGTGCCAGAGATGTTTGGGAGAGCTGTGTACAAAAATACAAAAAAGTTTTCTTGGAGAAAATGTGAGGAAAGAGAAGTATTAGAAAAGTCAAAAAACAATGGCTAGATGAATTTGAGTGAGATCTTAAACTCATGAAAATCAAAAAAATTTTAAGAGCCGGAAAGTTTGAAAATGTGTTGCGAGAGAGGTTAAGTACTTTCATAATACGTAGTGCCAAAGAGTAAATAAAACTGAGTGCCTTGGTCTTAAATAACGATTAGATATTTGTCATGCAAGAAGAGAGTCACATATCAAATATTTGCAGCTATTAAAAATCTTAGTATATTTTTCTTTCATTTTTTTTGCATCATTTATTTTATTATGTGAATAACTTCGAAAATATAAATATCTAAAACCAAGTCATTCTTTTTATGAACTATTAGTCATATAATGTCTTAACTTTGAAACAACTTCAGAAGATAAGGGTAATTCTGAATTAAGTTTATTTACTAGAGTCAATTTAACCTGCGTTTGTGTAAAAGTAAATCATTCTCACAACAGTCCGTCATGGGGCAGGAGTTAAAGGATTTTAAGGCTCCACCAACAACATAATGTAATAATATAGTGAACACTCTGCACCAACGTCCTTTACTTCCAAGGCAAACAAGTACCGATTGATCAGAAGCTGCTGCAGAGAGTGAAACCCAAATTATGTTTTTGATTAATTAAAATCACTTCTATATAATGATTATTTAAATGCAATTATATATAAAGATTAATTAAATGCATTTATGTATAATGATTAATTGAATTCAATTCTGTATAATGTTCAATTAAATGCAATTATGTATAATGATTATTTAAATTAAATTATGTTTAATGATTATTTAAATGCAATTATGTATAAAGATTAATTAAATGCATTTATGTATAATGATTAATTGAATGCAATTATGTAGAATGATTATTTAAATTAAATTATGTTTAATGATTATTTAAATGCAATTATGTAAAATGATTAATTAAATATAGTTCCATATAATGATCAATTAAATGCAATTATGAATAATGACTTATCAAATGCAATTAAATGCAATTATGTATGATTAATTAAATTCAATTGTGTATAGTGATTAATTAAATGCAATTTTGTATAATGTTCAATTAAATGCAATTATGTATAATGATTAATTAAATTCAATTATGTATAATGAACATTTAAATGCAATTATGTATAAAGATTATTTAAATGCAATTCTGTATAATGATTAATCAAATGCAATTATGTATTATAATACTAAACTAAATGCAATTATGTATAATGATAAATTAAGATTTATTTCTCTATATTGTTTGAACGTGTAAAGGAAAAAAGACAGGATTTAGTAATCTATCAAAAATTTTGGAAAAGGTTACTGTTTATAGGGGTAAGAGTATTTTTAATGAAATAGTAAGATTTGTAATGATTTAAAATAGATACAAAAAGTAAAATATTTACTATAATAAAAAAAATGAACTTACAATTAGGTATGTTAATGCCAACAGGTATATCACTATTAGCATAAGTTAAGATATCCAGAGAGGTAAAGTCAGGAAGTAAAAATTTATCCTTTTCATATGTGCTTGGCCAAGGTAGGAGAGACAGAAAATGCGGAGCTCCATCCACAAGTTTTGAGAATTTTTCACTTTGTTTCTTGTTAACAACAGACACAAATCCTTGGAGAAAAAAAGAAACAATGTTACGAAAAAAAAAAACCAAATTAACTAACTTATAAGTTTTCAGTAAATATTTTTATATACACACACATAGAAGAAATTATAATTATTTGAACTGCAGTCACATGGATGGATTTAAAAATAAAAAAATAGATCAAGTAACAAGAGTATGAAATTTTAGAACATGGTACAACATTTGAATTGTACTTAAACGGTGAGGAGATACAAAGTGTCCATCAAATGGTTGACCTGCTTTGAAACTAGCCATTTAAGAAAAAAGTTGTGCCACTTGCTGCTTTATTATTAGAAAAGCAATAAATTTTGGAGAAAAAAAACATTGAAAGCAAATAGTTAAAAATTTCCTCACTGAGTGGCGTTAGAGTTCCATGTGGGATTAGGTTGCAGAATATTCCCTCCAATCCCTGTATATTGTAAGAGGCGATTAATGGGGACTCCTCTTGAAAGTTGGGCTATGGGCTAATCCCCCGTTCCTTTAAAAAAGACCCAGAATTCAGAAAGTCTCGAAATATACTCCTGTGCAAAACACAGATATCGAAGAAACTGATACTTTTAGTTATCTTGGTTCAACAGTGTCTACCTCAAGTGGAACTGACGAAGATGTTGCATCCAAACTTATCAAAGCGTGTGGTGCTTTTAGAACATTAAGTAAAATCTGGAGTTCTTCAGCATTAACAATCAAGTTGACACAACTTATCTTCAATTCAAATCCGTCCTACTTTATGGGTGTGAATTTGAAAACTTACCACATCTCAAGAAAACTCATTTCAAACTAAAGTTCTAAGCAGGATTTTCAAAATCTTTTGGCCTTACATAATAAAGGAAATGAAGGAAATAAAAATATGACCACCGAGGCCGACGTCTTCGTTTCCTTTATTGCTACTTTTTTTTAAAATTCTGCTGCTTTTTCAAAGAAGTTTTATCTATTTAGAATTTCAAAAAAAATTGTTTTCTTTTAGTATTGGCCTTACATATTTTCAAATGAGTAACTATAACAGTCAACGAGACCCATTGCAGAGAGGAAATCAAGCGTTGAAGCGAGGAAGACCAAAATTAATATGAAGAATGATAGTGGGTGAAAGATATGTGCTTGAATGGTCTAGCTGGAGCTTAGATAGGGAGTCGGCTTTTGGACCACGAGCGCTGGAGGACGAGACTTAAACCCTTATGCCCCAGACTGGCATAAAAAGAATCTTGATAAAGATAATGTAGCACTTGAGAATAAAAATTAAATAACAATACTTTCAACAAGGCGGTTGTTCCCCAGAATACACTTTTTTTCCAAAAAAAAATACCTTAGCATGAACTCACATAACAACACTTAGTTGAAAACTAGGCGTTCTTCCTGTTTTTTTTACAGCAGATTTATGACAGTAAAGCATAGAGGTAAAATTTAGAACTATGTAGGCATAATGCATTTTTCAGAATTTATTGCTTTTCTTACAGCAATGCAGTAAACAACATTTTTTTTAAAATTAATTTGTATTTTGTTATTATTTATGTTCATAATGGGTAAGTCATTTCAACACAATCATTCTCAGGGATGTTTCCCAGACTGTCGAGAACAGCCCATTGTGTAGCTATAGTGCAATGTAAATTACGTACCTACCTATAGAGTTAACAAGAACAAAAGTTACTCTATGGGAAATTTAGGAATACAAGAATTTCAATGAAAAAGTAGCAGATATTTCTATATTATGTGACAATTTAAGAAAATTATGCATGCAATTAACATATGATGTAGTGAAGTCCGTACTCAAGGGAGGAAAAGGGGCAATTGTCCCAGGGTCTGGGTCTGCTCAGGGCCCAGCCATAAGCTCTTGCAAAAAATATAGTGTTTATGAAATGAAAAATTAACTAAAAAATATAATATAAAAGAAACGATTTTCATTTATATTATGTTAATCATAATAAAACAGTCCTAACCTTCAAACTCTCCTCTCATTCCAGCTGGATCCCTATATGTTTCAATAAATCCAATGTAACTGAAAAAATAAATGTGTTAATTAGATGTTATTCAAAAATTAACATTTTCATGCAAGCAAGAACATAGTTTTGTATTTATAAAATTTCATTTAAAAAAAAAAGAGTAAAAATAAACATTTATAATAAAAGTATGAACTAAAATAAACATTCAATCACTAATCTATGTTTAGTGAGCAGTTAACAATCGTAAGTAAGGGAAAATTCAAGATGATAAAAAAATAAAGTAATCTAAAACAATAACATGTTCACATTATGCTATGGCCTGTCAAAAAAGTTTTCATACTCTTATTAATATTCTTGATATATATTATCATTATTATTAATAGATAAATATATAATTATATATAATACATTATTAATATATAATATTATTCTCGCTATATATTATATTCTTATTCGACGTATCTTATTACAAAGAAGTCAATATCGCATATTTCCGAACATAGTTTAAGAAATTTTGCAAAGCTTTTAAAAGCTAAAGGAGGTCGGTTTAAAATAGGATCCATTTATTTTGAAATATTACAGCCGAACATCTCCAAGAAAAATCCTTTCCTGTTGGTTGAGGATTAATAAAAGATATCTAAGTATAACACTGGAGAACATACAAAACATATAAATACAAGAAAAAAGCAAGTGAAAAGGAAACACATTAAAATTACTATAATAAGAAAAGAATATTTCTTTCTGTACCAGACATTTTTGCCCGTAAAATAGAAAACAATTAAAACAGCAAAAGTTGAGCATGAAGAAGTCAGACATAAGATAGCCCTAGCTGATAGTATTTGATTTACATCAGCTTCTAGCCAAATTGAACTGCTGATGAGATCAATTTGGACTAATAAGTAAAAAACTTGAGAAGAAAAGAGGTAAAAACAAAAGAACCGGAAAGAAAGAACCAGTGGAACTTTTAAAGGATTTTTATTTCTGAACAAAGATAAACAAATAAACTAAGATGACTCGGTAATCCAAAAGGCAACAGAAAATAAGTACGTCTTATTTTTTCAGATCGGTTTACATATAGATTTTGAATTTTGGGTAAATTTTCAATGAAAAAAGGAGACTCACAGCTTATATAAACGGATGAGCTTATATCCAGAAACACGAGATAAATACCCTCAAAAAAAGTGTAAAATTATGATCTATATAGTTTTTGCTTTTTTTTAAATTTATTAAAAACTAATGAGAAAGTATTATTAAAATATCCTTTAACATACCAATGTCCATGATTATAACTGTCAAACATCATCTACTCCGTTGTAAAATCCATATATCTTTATAGAATATTTAAAGCTCAAGTCTTATGTTTATTATATTAGCAAACTTAAATCAATCAGTTTTTTTTTTTTTTTTTTACTTTTTTGCAATATTAATGATATATGAGACCAATTATATACAGTTCATAATAAACGAAGAATATTTTAAAAAGTTATTAAAAAATAAAATAATACAATACGCTAAATTTGTAAACACTTTAAATAATACATTTTTGGAAATATAATTTCTTTACACAATTGTGAGACAATGAGTGAAATTCTAAAAATAAAGCTAAAACTTGTACGTCACATATATTTTTTAACATTATTCTGAAGTAATGAATGAAATTTTAAAAACATGCCTTTCAACAATGGGTCCTTTATCTTTAACCCAAAGGGTTGATCCCTCTTTATGAGCATCAATAGATCCTGTTCGAAAACTCTGGATATACTTTTCTATCATTTGTTCTTCAGTAGCATTGGCAGCGTACATCTGTTTATGAAGTAAGACACTTGTTTGATTCATTGTAGACAAGAATATTAATTATTTGAAGATATTTAATGGAAAAAAATTTGAATGGAAATAATTTAATGTTTTTAGTAGACTTGAAAAATAGAGTCAACTTTTAAAAGTATAGAAATACAAGGAAATTATAAAATTTTTTCATGTTGAAAATTGTCTCATTATTAGACTTACAACCTACTATAACATGCTTTCCAAAATAAGAAATCTGAGTTTTTTAAAAATGGGATTAATTAATTTAGATTTCCAGTTATGAGTTAGAACCAATATTTAATTCTGTAAAAAAATTAAACAATAAAATATTTCTTTAATAGCACCAAACTACTGTCTTATATACAGTGATGCTGCTTATGCATTTTATTTTAATAGCCGTTGTTGAACAGTCGACCCAGTTTTGAGTGTACAACTACCCATGTTCAACTACGTAACCTTGTGATCTTAAACCCAATCCAGAAGACAAGGGAACTCTTGAATCAAGTATTTGGAGAAATTTACCTTCCTGGAGGATTTTTTGATGGCACTAACCCAGATTTGCGTTATATAAAAAGAAAACCACGAAAAAACCCCTACAGTTAACCTGAGGTCAAGTGAACTCCACGATTTGCCTACCACTGAGGATATTTCACATTAGCACTGCGATCGGTGCATGATGGGTGCCGAACTCGTATCAACCAGCCACCACTGAGAATCGAGTCTGAGTTATCTTATTTTGAGTCAAGCATTCTATCCCGTGAGCTACGACGGCTTTCTGCTTATGCATTTTTTTTATAGCCGTCGTTGAACAGCCGACTCAATTTTGGATTTATGACTACTAGTGTTCAACTCCATAGCCTTGTAATTTGAACCCAATCCAGAAGATAAAGAAACTCCTGAATAAAGTATTGAGAATAATTTTGCCTTCGTAGCAGACTTTTTGACGGAACTAACACACATTTGGGTAACATGGAGAGGAAAGCAAAGAAAACCTCCTACTGTTAGACTCACGGTAAAGGGACTCTTACCCATGATTCGTCTACCACTTAGGATATTTTACGTCAGCACTGTGGTTGGTACAAGACGGATGCGGAATTCGTATTGACCAGCCATTGCTTGGATTCAAACCCTGTTCACCTCATTGCCAAGCGAACGCTCTATCCCCTGCACCAATACGGCTTACAGCAAACCAAATGCACCAAAAAAAATCACAAGAGGAACCCATAGAAAAAATTACAGTGCACCCCTAGAATGCATAATTCTTTGTCCTCCCCCCCCCCTAAAAAATAGCAGATTTGTGTACAAAAAATTAAAATAAATTTTAAAAATTCATTCCTTTTCTTCTTGAATTAATAGCAGGAGAAGAAATTGAAAAAAATTCTCAGTTAAATTGATATAGAAATTTTGGTTTTAATTCTTTATTTAATTATCATTGTTGAAAGAATCAGTAATAGTTTTTATTCCCCTAAATATTTATTTTTATGCCTGTATATCTTTAAAGTAGAAATTTATATTATTTTACATAAGATCCAGCTTTTAGTAAAATGGGACAGAGAAAATTTCAAAAACATGTAGTTTCCAAAGCCTAATGGAATCACTGCATATAGGTTTTCAATATTATGCATTGACAACCTACATTTACCTTCAAGGGGTAAAGTCGAACCTACAAAAGTATCTATGATGGGTAAAGTCAAAACATCATCTTCTCGCAAATACTTTGATTCAGTTTTAACTAATGACTATATAAATGACAAAATTTGGGAAAATAATACCAAAAAAAAATCAATAAAAAAAAACGGTAAAAAAATTGTGACTCGTAATTTATATTGTATCACACAGTAATAACAGCACAGTATTGACTTGATTTTCTTTCCAATAAATTAACTAGGATAGCAATTTTAGAGGTAAGACTGATGTCATTGAAAATTTATTCTACCTTTACAACGTTATGCAAGAAAGACACTTATTGTATTTGGTTAGACTAATCAAAATAGGACATTTCATATGGATGATTATAGTCTATTATTATGCATGAAGATCTTCATGTAATTTAAAATATATGGATACCAAAATTTGAATGCATAGGTAAGGTTGATATTTAGTTATTTAAGATAGTAAATATAAGTAATGGCTCATTAGTATAAAAGTGTATGCATTGAATGTATAAAATCAACAATATAGTGTACAATAAAAAACTGACCTTGGCTTGCATCAAATATTCATTCACTCTTTTAAGAAGCTCACTATAATCGCCACGAGTGATAATAAACATATGAGAATCACAATCATTTGAGAATAATAAGGACTTTTCTTCTGAATCACCTAGAAATGATAAAAGTAAAACAAATTCAATGAAAATGAAAGTTTGCTATATATCTGAACATAATGAAGTAGTATGAATTAACAACTAACAATCAATAAATTAAAGTATTAATTGCTATTCCAATTATTATATGGTTTCTATATATTACCACCTAGTTCATAAGTTTTTGCAAGTTCTTAAGTCTTCACCTACTTGTAGAGATTCCATTCTCTGTTCTAAAGATTGGATTGTAGTGTTCTTAGAAGGTAATTATGCTCCATGCACAGATGGGCGGTTGTAAAGCTTTGTGCAAAGGCCAGGTGATTAATAACAATATCAACTCTCTGATTTAAATTGAGGGAAAATAGTGCAGATATGCATCAGCCTCGTCTTTAAGGCATCCTCAAGAATAAATCCGGAACTGTCACCAAAAGCCTATTGGTGCAGCCCCAATGTGACACAAACAACAATCCAAACCAATTAAAAATTAGCAATAAAAAATCACTTGAAAATGGGTAGCTAAACTGAGGGGAATAAGATATGTTCTTTTTTCTGAATTCACAAATATTAAAAACAATTAGTAAATTTAAATATATAATTATAAAATCTGTTAAATAATTTTTAAACTACAAATGGAAGTTGAGCCATGGTGGCTCAGAGGATAGAGCGCTCCCTCTCAATGAGTTGATCTGGGTTCGAATTCCGGCAATGGCTGGATGATTTGAATTCCGACTTGTACCGACTACAGTGCTGGCACGAAATATCCTCAGTGGTACACTGGTAATGGGCTAGAGTCCCTTTGCCGTCAGGCTAACCGTGGGAGGTTTTCATGGTTTCCCTCTCCATGCAACGCAAATGCGGGGGATAGTTCCATCAAAAAGTCCTCCATGAAGGCAAATTTCTCCAAATACTTGATCCAGGAGTTTCTTTGTCTTCTGGAATGGGTTCAAAACTATGATGATATGAAGTTGAACATTTGTAGTCATAAACTAAAAATTTGGTGGGCTGCTCAACGATGGTTATAAAATAGAAGTTAAAGATAAACATGTCCAGCAAGAACGTAAAAATACTGCCATAATTTTTTAAGTGCATTTTGTCAGCAAAGAAAATAATAAGAAAGTGTATATGCTAGAGGGAGTACTACTTCAGAAATCATAAAATCTGCATAGTAGAATTCTTAGTGCAAAGTGAAATTTAGAAAAGATTTCGGTGATCAAAAGCATTCAGGTTTAGACTGAAATCTTAACTACTAAAGTATAACACAAAAAAAATGTATACCAGTTAAAAATAAGGAGTCTAGTTGAAAATGCCAATTTTGAAACAACATAGATTTCAAAAACGTAAGTTGTGGTGTAACTGATGTTAGTACACAAGAGGTTGTTTTCAAGCAGCCACAGTTACTATTTACAAACTGGCAAAACTTCCCATAAACTATATATTTAGCTATTTGCTACCCTATTTTAGAATTTTCAGAATAGTATGCTTATTTACTTTTAAAACAATAGGAAGGGGGAAATAGAGAAGGAATTTCGTAAATATTATTATTCAGAGAGCTTTCAATAAAGTCCAATTATAAAATTATCTAAAACATATATAGTACATATTATATATAGGTAACTTGGTTAAGTTTTAACATATCTTTTCATGTATTACTTGAGTTAGTGATTAGTATATGTACTTGTAAATAAGTAGTCCTTTAAAACACAATAATCCATTTAAGCAAATCCTGTATTGATAAAAATTTAAACAAGAACATAAGGAATTATCAAAATTAAATGTGAATTAATGAGAAGTACCTGTTTGTAAAACAGATGCCAATCGTATTTCATAGCAGATTTTCCCAGAATCATTGACCGTTTTAAATACTCGGGTGTTATAAGCTTCCAAATTCTAAAAAGATAAGACACTATAATCAAACCTCAAAAGTATAAGATAAACTAATTATTCTTTACAACAATAGATATAATTTGAGAACTAAGTGGACAAAAGGTATAAAAGACAATTTTAAAAAAAACTAAGATTTATGGGTGAAAGTTTTTATTTTAGCTTTATTTAACTACAAAACATTAATTAAGTTTGCTGTCTTTTTGTTGCAAATATCTCAATATATGAAGGATTCAAGAGACGATCTATGAAAGTTTTTAAAATGGAAAGATGATTGTGTACATTAACAGTTGAGAAGTAACCTCAGAAAACCTTAATTTTGGTAGAATAATAACCCTTTTGAACTTTACAAGACATATATGTCCCTTCAGATGTTTCAAGTAGACTATAAGGGTAAATAAATTTCATTTCAAGATTAGATTTGTAAAATACAGTCCTTTGAATTACCCTCTTTCCATTTGGATAGTTGGAAGCACTTTAAAACTGTCATGGTGACATAGCTTTAAATAAATCACATGTTTGTGAAGATTTATGCACCATTTTGTGAGGAAAATAACTAGAATAGAGCTGAGAAAAAATTGGTGTGACAAATTAAACTTAAATGTTAGTTTAATGACTTTTAGTTCAATAGCACACTCTAATGCTAATCCAATTAAAAGATTTTGAAAAGTACATATTGTTATAACTACACATTACAACTTACGTTTTTTTAGTGCATTAATGGTTTTGTAAAATTTATTAATGTATCATCTTTAAACAATAACACAACTAGTTCATTAGAAACTAAGATGTTTGTATCTAAATAACACAAATTAACTTTGAAATTGAATAATTATTTCTGAAATATTAATACCACTTGAAAAATTTATTAATTTTAAAATTGTTTTTTTTTTAAATTAGAAAATTAATAATTGTTCAAAAAATTATAAAACAATAACTTAATGAGAGAAATATACATCTCACACAGTAAAGCTTTAATAAGTAATAAAAGATAAAACAGACCTTACTTTTTCTTATTAAAATAATACACAGAGTTTAATTTTAATATTATGTATATGATGTTGAAAATGTTGTATTAAATTAAAGTTTGAGTCAAAGTGATTTAATTGGGACATAATTTTTCTCTCAAAGTAAACATAATTTACATTATAAATATTATGCAAACTGATACTCAAATTATCTTTCTCAAAACAAAGTGAGGTTATTCTTGCTCTAAAAAAATAGCTAAATGATAATAAAAAATTAATCAAATGGTCAAATCTTTAAAAAAAACATTGTTGCACAAGCTGTCCTTGGGGACGGGTAAAGAGTTTTTTCGAGCCCTGTTAAAATCACATAAATCAAAATAAATAAAATAAAATCTTCAACTACTAAGCCATAATATTTTTGTAGTTTATTTAAGTTTTTTAACTTGAACGTTAAACCAGTTTATAAATGTTTCATTTTAGAAATTGTAATAAGTGAATGTACTCTACTCACAAGTTTGCAAATGAGAGAATAATTAACAAATTTTCAAAAATTCATATTCATAAATAACTCTTATAAAGTCAACAAAGGATAGGGTACATTTGTGCTATGTAGACTAAAGCAAAAAACGATATGAATAAGGAACAGTTGAAAGTACATAAATGGACGTATAATATAGTTTCAGTTCTATAAACAAGAACTTTCCTCTGTATCTAAACACCAAAATGTCTTTTTTTCTAATGTTTAGACACTGAGGAAGGATTTTGCTTATAGAACTGATACCATGTAATACGCCCATTTATGTATTTTCCTTTGTGCCTTATTCACATTGTTTTCTGCTTTAAATCTTATAAATATTTATTAAAATTAAAATATCTCTTTATTGTTGGAATTCAAAGAAGAAATGTCTCTGAAAATATAAACAATTTAAGCAAAATTAATTCATAAGTTTATTGTTAGAAATTTTGAAGAACTCCAAATTTTAAAAATTAATTTTTCACTTCTATTAAAAAAAAAACACAATACTACTAACAAGCTTTCAATAAATAAAAACTTAACATTGAAAGGTAAAAAGTAAACTCACATGCTTTTCATAAAAATTCTTTACAATTTCCTTATCTTCCTCACAGAAATTTTTGGAAAAATATGTTGTTGTTCCCTATGATGAAAATAAATCACCTTAGTAAGGATTAAAAAATAAATTTGATACAAAACAAATTACCAGCATTTTTGGTTATTAAGACCCCTTTTCAATTGAAGACGTCTTCCAATTTAAGAGCAATTGCTATAGATAAGTAAATTAACAGTTAAAAGAGTAAATTAACAGTTGTAAACTTAAGTCGACAACTACATTCTATATTTACATGCATGGACAAAAGTTTTTGAAACCTACAAAAGCAAAATAAATAAATAAAACATGATGGTCTATATAACATACAGTATGGGATAACTTAAATATTATTGCTTAACAAAAGTAACTCTATAATATGATTACTATTAAATTTATTTAATCTAAAATAGAACATTTATTATGTCGATTAAAAAAATACATGTTTAAAATCAAAGGTGATATATATATATATATATATATAGCTTGTTAAAGAATGTCTACAAGGGCGCCGTCAGCGGAGTGCAAGAGGGTGCACTTGCAACCCCCTGGCTTTTTTAAAAAAAAACAATTAAAGAGATACAGAAAAACAATTTTGTTATAAAATTTTTTTATTCAGAAACAAATAATTAAGCAATTATTGATACATAGCAACTAAAAATTGTTTAATCAAACAAGAATTGCAATCGTCTTGTTTGCTGTCCAAATCTGTTTATAACTTTTTCAATTAATTCTGAGTCATCTTTGATTCTTTTCTTATGCACACTGAGCATGATCAAACTTGGCAGATATCTAAGCTATATTTTTAAATTTCATTTAATAAAATATAAATAATATTACATTTTCTATTAGCTATTTAGTTTAACAAAGGTGTATAGCACAAACTGACTTCTCACAACTGTAAAACTTCATCAACACAATAAATACCAATGTTAAGCGTGCACAAACACGTTAGTAAACGAAACTACTGTTTCTAGTTATTTGAGTTTCTAAGTCAGTAGCAATGACAGCGCCATCAGTACAGTTTCTCGTGGCAAAATTTGCAAGTAGGAGAAATTTGTACTTTTTTTTAAACAAACTTTCTTGTTAACAATGAAGTAATGTATCTTGAAAAAAATTAACAGCTGAAAGTATACATAATAACAAAACAAAATGTAATAAAATAATATTTTAATTTTCTTTTTTGGGGGGGTGTAGTTTGTTGGAGGGTTGCACGCCCTTTTATATTATTCCGGCGGCGCCCTTGAATGTCTAAAATTTCACCTAAAATATGTAAACTAATCAATAATAGCACAATCAATAACAGTTTTTTAACGTTTCTGTGAAATCAAAATTAATTCACACTCAAGGGTTATTTATTTAAGTGTTCCTGTGATAACAAAAGTCAGTTTCATAGAAAAAATATGGTGATTTCTGTTACCTGGTAGAAGAAACAACAATGATATTTAAAATATAGGAAAAACATCCAAATAGGTACAATAAATTAAGTTAAACAACCAAAAAAAACTAATTGCGATAATGTTTTAAAATGCTTTAGAATGTTTAAACTAAAATTACGAGCTTGTCTTCATATTGATGAAACTTAAAAATTGATGATAAAATTATCTTATAGATTTCTTAAAATTTATAAATTTACCTAATAAAAACGGAAAAAGAATTACAATATGTGATTCAAAACTCCACCAAAAATAAAAAGACATTGAGATATGAAAATTAACCACCAAAGTTAAAAACATATGTTCCAAAAGTATGATTCCCAAATTTAACCAGCAAAAGTGATCAAGTTACCCCAATGGTATAATTAACCACAGGTGATGGTGTTTTCAAAACAATTTACAAAATAAGCATGAATGATTAAATGTTTAAGATAAGTTTTAGTTTCTCTAGGAATAAAACAAAACAATATAGTTAATCAAAATTGTTTTATCGTTCAAAATTAACTATAGAAACAAACAAGTTAAATTTTTCATAAATAAAAAAAAATCCAGTAAAACTTTAAAACAATAAAAAGCATTTTGGTAAAAAATCATTAACATTTTTCTAACTGCAGCAAGTAATATATTTTCCTTGACTTCATATCAATTTAACCAAGTTAAATAGGTGAAAAATTCCGGTTTTTAAAGGTTTAATGCTTTTAACATCCTTAAACTATATTCATCAACATTTTTTTCACAGATGGTAGAAATGTATCATTTATACCATACTCTTTGTATAACCTGTTGCAAACTTCTTTTTTTCGAAACTGAGAAATATTTGTGAAAGACACAAAGATAATGGATGTTGAATGCATTAAGAAAAGATAAACATCAAAATTAAAATGTATTCTAAACAAAAAGAATTTAAAAGTTGGTTCTGAAACTTTTTTGAAAAGAGAGTAGAAGCAGTTGAGGTTACTTTAAAACATAATAAATATTTACATACGTAATATACTTGATATTTTAAAGAAGTTATTTGATACGCCCAGAAATTAATGGACATACCTTGAATAAGACTTCTTCAAAAACATTAATATTTTTGTTTAAATTGATTATCACAAGGAAACTTATGAAAAATCTCAAAACTTATTAAATTCATTGCCTGTCTAGTTAGATTACCACTCATCTGATACTTTACTACTGACTAAATTGAACTAATCAAGGTATGAAATCGATTTAAACAAATTTAAAGATAAAAATTTTAGGATAAAACTTTAAAATAATAACTTAAAATGGAAAAGCGCTAAAAGCCAAATTTGTCTCGCATAAACAATTTAGATAAAAAGTTCGAAACCAAAAATAAGCAAAACGAAGTTTTGAAGACCTCAGCCTGTGGGGTGCTCCCGGGACACTGTGGTGTAGCTGGTAATGAGTTAACAGACCATCTTGCTAAGCAGGGAGCTTCTATCCTACAGACATCAAAGAAAGCTGTCCCTCTCACCAATGCCAAGCATCTAATCAAGAAAAAGATGACGGATCTCACTTTAAACCAATACACTGAGAAAAATTCTGATAAGATCTGGTGGTATAATCTCAAAGATCTTCGTATGTGGCCAAGACGTAAGGCAGTTGCTGAGTTTCGACTGACTACTGGACACGACTTCCTCCTCAAACATCTCCATCGGATTTATGTTGCTTCTGTATGCTCTGTGACCTTCAAGCTGAGATGGATGCGGACTACCTTCGTCTCCGTCTGGCACTGGGGGATGTCTCTTTATGTGACCGTTACTGACGCGCAAGAGACTTATTGAGTTCATAGACTTTTCTCACCATGTTTGTTTGTGTTTGTTTATTTTGTTGTTTCTTCCTCCCTTTGTGGTGAGTGGTCTTTTGCAACCTTGGTCATTGGAAAGATAAAAAAAAAGTTTTGACGATATGCATGTTAGTAAAAACAACACTTCATCAGGGGACACACAATCTGCTAAAATGAACTAAGTCACACGACAGCCTATTAAGGGCAAAGGCCTATAGTGCCCACCCCAGTTTCTTGACCTCAGGCTCTGGGGTGCAGAAGCAAATGTTCCAGTGGGGTGGTCAGCCAAACATGGAAGGCGATTGTTTAATTCCCAAGCATACTAAGTAATCATATTATTGCCCCCTTGAATCGATGAAAGACTGAGTCAATCATGGCCGGTCTGAAAGTAGAATTCTGGACCTTTTGCAAGGAGTTCAAAGCACTACTATTTAGCCATCAGACCTCAATATAATATTACATACTCACAAAATTTTGGAAACTGAACTTTAAGTTATCAGCATATCTCTGAATTTCATTTTTACATACAAGATTAAAAAGAGCAATTGAAATACTTGAATAATTTATAACAACTTCAAATTAAAAGAGTTTGCATTCACTTAATATCATTTACTTAATATTATGCATTACATACATAAGTTTTAAAAAAAAACTTTAGAAGCAAATAAGTTGGTTTGAAATGTCTAGAAAATTCAATTGAATGTCACAATCAAAAGAGTAAATCTTTTCTCCAGTTATCAACATTTTTCAGAATTTAATTTTTATATGAATTTATAACATACAAGACTATACAGACCAATTGAAATTGAATAAGTCATAACAACTTCAAATTAAAAGAATTTGAATAATTCACTTAATATCACACATTGCATAAATTTAAAAAAATAAAAAATAAAAAAACAATAAGTTAGCTTACTATATCTGGAAAATTCAATTGGATGTCACAATCATCAAGAGAGTAAATCTTTTTGAAACAGCTTGATAACAAAAATGTCACTCTTTCTGGATAATTTTTGGCAAAGCTACTAGCCAGCACCAATTTTTCAAATTTCTCCTTTTGATTGAAAAAATTATAGATTGAAATTATTTACAATTTTAACACAGAAAATTTTAAAAAACAAACGTGAATAATATTTGTTAAAACATTTTTGTAACTTTAAACATCATTTTCATCAGTAGAATGAAAAAAAAAAATTGAAACAAATTATAAAATTATATAAGGTTCTTCCCTTTTTTCAAAAAAACAATCTATATTAAAAATGTAACTTAAGAAAATAATTATTTAGAATTTAAGTTTCATGCATAAAATTTGACAGCTGATTCTTCAATTTAAGAAACTAAGAAACTTATCAATATATACATATATATATAAATTTATTAGTAATTTACATTATTAAAATTCATGAGAATTATAATCAAGAATACATAAAAAATATAAACTTTATACTTGGAAATAACAATAAAAATTAGGGGGAAATATAAATATTAAAAGAAAAAAAACACGTCAATTTAAAATTAAACACTGAGCAAAGGTATAATTTGGAGGACAGAATTGGCTGTTTCTTTCAATATTCTTTTAACTAACTAAACTAAAAGTAAACAGTCACATGAAGCAAACTTATGAATTAATTATAAATTTTATTTGGTTGCATTTAGGTAACTAAAACTTTTCTACAAACTTAAATTGATCAAAACATCAATATTTAAGTTTAGAAATAGTTTTACAAGAAAATATTTATGAATGCACACATTTACATAGAATGCAAATTTATATATTTTAGAATAAAGGGCATTCTTTATATGAAAGTAACACATAAAAAATAGTTTTAAGTTTTTCATAAAAGTATTAAGAAAAAGTTATATCAGTTAATTATGCAACTTTAATGCAGAACAGTTAATTTAAGAAATGCATATTTCTATACAAGGTGAATATAAAATTTTTACACACACAATTATTTAGCAATATTCCAAAAATATTTTTAATCTGATTCAAAAAAAAAATAAAATCTTTATTATAATCTAATCTAAATAAATAAAACAAATATAAAAGTGTAACACTCACAACTATTTAGTAAATACTAAAAAATAGTTACCTTCAAGTTTGAAAAAGTTTTATTAAATAAAATTATAATATTTCTCAATGAAATATTATTTATTCCAACAATGCAAGTAAACAGTAGAGATTAATAGGAATGCAAAAGGTGTTTTTGTATAAGCAATAAGATATTTGTATAAGCAAGCTTTTGTTGAGTCTATCAAATCAAATTTATTAATTGAGATAATTTATTTATTAATAAATAATTTATTAATAAAGATAATTGGCAGAAATTAAAAAATAAGTAATGTTAGAAGAATAAGGAAAGGAATATGAAAAATATTTGACCCTTTTACCTTTTTTTTCTTTTCTTTGGTCAAGCAAAATAATTATCTTTTTCTAATTGTAAAGTGGTCTCTATCAATTAAAAGTGGTTAAAATTTAGGAAAATAAATAAATTACATAAAAAAAATTTTTTTTTAATTAATATAAATGGTATAATATTTAGTGAAAACATACTGAGCATTAAATCTTCTTTACAAAAGCCAAAAGAGTTCAAAAAAATAAGTTTTAATGCAATAACGAAAATAAGTATTAATGTAAAATAACTATGTAATATAAAATACTAACAAAATTTAATTTAAACATTTAAACTACATCAACATTTAAACTAAATTAATTTAATTACCTTGGGTAAATCTGGAACAAATTTACTACCCATACTCTTAAAATTGCCCATGCTGAACATTAGTCCACAAGAATAAATAATAAAAGCCTAAAATAAAAAGTAAAAACTATTATGACAAAATGTGTAATACATTATTAAAATTAATTGATTGGTATAACACACCAATCAATTTCAAATTACTAACTCTCATGCAAAAAAAAAAATTTACAAAATATCTGAGCCATTTATTTTTTAAATGAAAATTTAATGATTACACAGTTCGTGCAAAACATTTTTATATGTCGTCTTTGAAAGCTTTGGAAATTTAAAAATGTTTGAGTTTTTTTATACTGAATCACTTAAAATAATTAAAATATAAGAAACTTTCAGCTGAGCAAAAGTTAATATTTTTGAAAATAAGCAAGTAAAAATAACATAATGGATGCAATATTGCACAATTTTAGAAAAAAAAAAGTTATGATTTATATCTGAAAACAATACTAGCTTCAAAACATCATCTCATCAGTTATTTTACTTATTAATTATTAATACATCAAATAGTAAAAGTTTAAAAAAATTAAGTAGAAGTTCATATGAGCTAACTCAAAAAGTAAGAAAACTAATAATTTATAAATCATTTGCTTACCTAAAGTAAGAAATACTTAAACTTTAAATATCTTCAATGTCACAAATTATTCCTCAATTTTATAAATTATTTAATAAATAATAAGGTGATTTTTGGGGAAAATGACTTAAAAGTAATATTATTTTAACTTAACTTAAAAGTAATATTAATAAATTATTTATGACTTAAACTTAAAAGTAATATTTTCCATAAGCTTACATATTTATAGAACATATTTTTAGACACTGTTATTTATAAAGTAGAACCAATTGAAGCTAACGTAAAACTGAGAAATTAATAGAAATAATGTTAGATATATTGAAAAAAATTGATAGGTTTAAAGTTTACATAAAACAAAAATTGTGATAAAAACTAGAAACAAAGAAAAGAAACAAATATATACAACTTTATTATTCAGAAAAGCATTTTCATTAGATTTCAAAACCTATATTGTGTTAAAATACTTAATTAAATTCTTTTGATAAGTTTTTTTAAAAGAATTAGTGTTTATTTTAAGCCAAAAAATTTGTAATAGGGTCATTGTATCTTATTTTCCAAACTAAACCTGAGGTCTGATAATTTACTTATTCATTGCTCCAACTTGGAACATACAGCTTCCATCATGTATTGGCATCTTACTGTATTAATAACTAACAACCTTACCTCGTTCTATGACTTATCAATGATTTTTAATAGATTAATTTTCCTTTTCTAAGTTGTTAGACACAGCTTTTATCGTAGATTGACATCTTACTGCATTAATGACTAACAGTTTTACCTTGTTCTACGATTTATCAATGATCTTTAATTGATTAATTGTCATTTTTTAAGTTGTTACATACAGCTTTCATCATAGATGGCCTCTTACTCTATTAATGATTAACAGTTTTACCTTGTTTTATGATTTATCAATGATCTTTAGTTGATTAATTGTCATTCTTTAAGTTGTTATCTATTTTCCTCTTTCCCTGGGAAATTTGATCAAAAAGGTGCTATGATTTGTATTTTCTTTAACTCAAAAAATATCTAATTTATTGGTACATTCCAGTTTTTATTGTTTTCAATTCTTTGTTCTGTTATGTTTTTGCTTAGCTTTTAAAAGTAGTTTTGAGTTTTTAACTACATGGAAAAAAGGACTTATGTAAGGCAGCAATAAGGACTAACATAATATGATGTATAAAGTTCATATGAGACAATAAAATTATTTTTTACAATTTCATTTTTAAGACTTAGGGTCTCATAATCATAATCTATTAGATCTGGCTAAGGCTGCAAAATATCTAAATATTCCACTACCGTAGAATGAATAGCATAAGGGTACATTGAACTATTTAAGAAATAATTGAAAATGAGTTATTATTTAATTAGTTTACAAACATAAAGATATGGAAATTATTAAAACATGGAATCATAATGCAAAGCTATAATTTTTTTATAAAAACTATCACTAGCAGCATTGACAGAATTTTTCTCCTATATATGCTTATAAATCTTTAATTTTAGAAATAAATTTAAGAAAAAAAATTTCCAAAAAAAAAAAAAAAAAAAAAAGACAAATTAAGTTTAGAATTGTATGTAATTGGGCAAAAACAAATAGGACTCAGGTATCATTACATATCAACAACAAAAATATATAAAAAAAAATTTCATATATTTTTTTTCCTTAATTTTAAACATAGCCATTAAATTTTCATTAATAAATGATGATTAAACTATCATAATTCTATCACAATAAAACTTTTTAAGTTTACTGAAGAAAGTTTTTACAACTAAGCCAAAAGATTTCACTGAATGGTAAGCAAATAAAATCTCATTAATCATCGGCTTTAAAATATAGATTTAAAAAACTTGCCTAAATTTTAAAAAAAAAGGAAAACTATCAAACTTGATATGTACTTAATAACAAACAAACTTAATAACTCCTCCTTAATAAACATATTTATGAAATTTAAAGAAAATACTTTTTTCATATAGTCAAAGTAAAGCAATAGTAAAAAATGTCACCTTGAACTCATCTTCATTAAAATCACATTCTTTCAAAGCAATTTCTTTCAAAGCTTGAATAGGTTGCATAGAGAACAACTTATGAAGTAACACAAAAATTAATGGACTCTCCAAAGAAGTCTGGAAAAATAATATGTTCATTTAAAATGTATGCCAAATACATTATTTGTTATAATTTTCCAGGATAAAAATCAAATTATCAATAATTTGATGATAATAAATGCTGAATCATTTATGTCAAAAGTATAAATTAGAAAAACTCTTAACACACTTTTGATAAACAACACACAAAGTTTATTCCATAAGAAATAGGAACAAGATAAATAAAATATCACTGGAAAAGTTTAACTTTCTTCATTAATTAATTCACATTTACAATTCAGAAAAATTAAGACACAATTTATGCCTTTTTATTTTATTAAAATATGAATTAAATGAACATAACTCTATACAGAATAAAATTTATTATAACTATTTACTCACTCGTTTAAAAACTTTTACCGAGTCACAAATTAAATTTGGTGTTTCACCTAATAGTTCATTTTCACCAAAAGTAACTTATATGTTATTTATATATTTGTATTGCTTTTAATAATTAGTAATTAACTGAAACAGTGTAGTTACAATTATCAAATTGCATACTGCATACAAATAATAATAAAAATGTAATATTTTCTACTCAAATTAAGAATTATAGGCCAAGAAACTTAAGTTTCAAAAAAGTTGAATAATGTAACCATTATGAAATAGGATAAAAAACATTTTGTTAAAAAAGAAAAAAAAACAATCAGTGATGAAGCACACATTTATTTCATACCAACCACAAACCTGTATTATCATCTATCCAATAATCATGCAATTAAATAATTCAACCATCCAATCATTAATAAATCATCCAATTGTTCAACAAAAACTCACATTATAATGAAGGAGCTTAAAAACGAGTATTCAAAGTAATGTGTCACAAAAGATATATCAAAAGAAATTACGTCAAATTTTTAGTTAATTTAAAATATTAAATGATAATAATAATAATCAATTTTAAAAACTAGACAATCAGAAACAATAGCTCTGAAAAAATTTCTTCTGATTTCATTCCTTTTATAAGATAAATTGAGCCAAATGATTAACTCAAAATATAATTTAAGCATTAAAGTAGCATAATTGGTTTTAAAATTTTTTAAATTATCATACGTCAATCGTGAATCAATCATGAACATGGAAAACAATAGTGAAATACCAAATTACATTTATGCTACTGATAATTTAATAAAAAAGAAATAAAGAAATGTAAAAAGAAATAAAGAAATGTGAAAAGAAATAAAGACATAAAATATAACTATAAAAAAACGAAAAGGACATTACAAAAAAACACACAATAAATAATTTGTAACACAAAAAAATAACGGTAAACAATGATTTTATATTAAAAAAATCTAATTATGTACCTGGGGTAAATCAATAAGACCTCCAAACCAACTTGCTCTAGATAAATAATGGGCATAGAACTTTTCCTTTTCAGATAAAGAGTTGAAAGACTCTGTACAATCCAATAAAGCAATTGGAGTATTTATTGGATATATAAACTGAGACGACATTTTCTGCAAAAGAAAAAAAAGCATAAATGTTGGAAAATTTTATCTGAAAAAAAATACAAGAGAAATCTGAAAAATTAAATACCCAGAAATTTAATAATAGAAAATCAAACTATCATAAACTTTATTTTATATGCAAGATAGAGCTTTTAATTTCCAGGATGGATCTAGAACTCCTAACTCCTAAAAATACTAAGTGAATTATATAACCATGCAATATAATTCAAAATAAAGATGAAATATTACGAAAATTTTGTCATTTTAAATCAAGGGTGCGGTGATAATTTTAACTAGAGTGTCCAGAAATAAAACTTAATGCAATTTCTGTTGAAATTAAAACAATTATTAAAAATATATAAACAATAAACACAGAAATGATGTATAATGAAAGTGAACGGAAGAAAATACATCTTTGGATAAAACACAGATAATGAAATCTCTAAGTTTGGCTAAATTACTATTTTTAAATATAAAAAAAAGAAAATTTAAATGTCTTACTTCATTTATTTGCAGAATAAACTAATGGCAACTTTATTTAATGGAGAAATTATCCCTAGATGCCACTTTCATTCCTTTCCAACTGTGCCATATCTTATTACCTCCTGTTGTCATATGCCCTTTTGTGACTTTATTATCAAAAATCAAAGGCCTCATTCTAATTAACCCAATGATTTTGGTTTCAAAACTTAATTACTCACAACCCAGATGTCACATTTTGACGTGATAGAAAGGGGAAAACATTTAAAATATTTCCAATATGTTTTTCATTTGCTTCTATAATAAATAGGAAAATTTAGTGTATTTCTTTCATTTTATAAATACATTTATGCTATGGCTCAGGAATTTTGATGTTTGAAATATTAGATTTTTTTTCTCGCCCCCCCCCCCCCAAAAAAAAACATTATTTGTAACATCTTAACTTAAGAAGGGACTCCACCCTGAGATGGTAAAATATTACCGTTTTCTTGAACTTTTTTTAAGTAATAGAGACAATGCAGAGACTCCTTGTTTTTTTATGTTGTTTAGCTACAATTTAAGTCTATTTTAAAAAATTTTCTTTCACAAAATAATTAAAAATAAGTTGGTGGCAGCTCCGTGTTTGGCTGGTTATCAAAAAGTAGCACCTCACTGGCCTCATGGATTTAGAAGTCTGAAACAACATAGGAAAACAATTTTGTTTAGATTTTCTGAAACATAAAGACATTATCTAAAAAGTAGCATAGCGGTTTTTTGATATTCACAAAATTACCAAAATGGCGGCAACTTAATCATTTAATTCGTTTTTCATTTAAAAAAATATTCCTTAAAATACTAATATAAAATCGAAATATAAAAATATCTAAAAAATCCTATGCTACTTTCTAAAGAATATATTTTTACGCAATTTAAAATAAAGAGCAGCTTATTTCGTTGTATAGATCATGAGAAAAATGCTAGACCAAGTCAAAAAAACAGCGTTTTGAGAAAAAAGCGTTTAAAATTTTGACTTATGGTAGGGGAAAACGTTTAATTTCATATATATAATGGTCGATAAATGGAATGCCTACAATAAGTTTCTATATACAGTCAACAGAATGGATGAGACACAAAAAGAATGTCGACCCTCCTAATCTGGCCGAGCGGGCCTTTCTACCTGCTTAGCGATGACTCTCTATTTTCCTGTATAACTTCCTAACGAAGTTAGGTACCGAGAAATCGTTTTAGACAGTCATTAGAAAGGGTACAAAAATTCGAAAAATGCAATAAATTTTTTTTGGAATTATTCAGGGTGGGGTCCCCATTTAATAAGCAAATCACCTCTTGTTAATTTGAATTCAACGCATCTATTTATTTATATAATTTTTAAGACTCTTTTTTTTGTAGCATTAATATGAATATCTTGCATTTTAATCCAAAATGATTCATAAATAAAAAAAAACTCACTGTTTTTGTAGGCTTGAGGGATGTCGATTTGCAACTGTGATAAATAGATGAGTGAAAAAAATTTACCACTATTCTTTTGTTAGAAAGATAATTGCTCAAAAATGGGCGAAAACAAGAAGGAAATCTTCTAAGCTGCTTATACAAAAATAGAGTTTTCATAAACTAAAATGCAAAATTATGAAAACAATTATAAAATAATAAACAATTAGGAATTGTAAGAGCAACATGAAAAATAAATACTTTAGCTTTTAAAAAATAATTTGTACAAAATTGTATTATACTCAATTGATGAAAATTATCGCCTATGATAAAAGAAGCAAAAGCATTAGTTACAAATCCTGAAGTTGTTGCAACTCACAACATTTACAGTGACAGTGAAATAAAAATTAAAGTAAACATTTAAAGTGGCAGTTCCTTAAGAAAACAGAAAATATTTAATTATATTTACCTATAACATTTACATTGGTACTGAAATAAAATTTTAAGTCAAGCCAGATGCTAGTCATTGTGTCAGGAAAATTATAAGATTAATTTACATGTTTGTTGTTGTGATTATAATCGTTAAAGCAAAAATTTTGTTACCACTTTAAATGTTTGTGAAAAAAAAAAACAGGGACATTATTGATCAGTGATAGTAACTAAAATAGCCAATGCTCATTGTTAACATGCGTTTCTGAATGTAGGCAACATGTACATGTAAAAAAATATTATCTATCAATATAAATTAGCTACAAAAAGAATTGCTGAACCAAACGAAATATGCTTAATCTTAAAACTTTATAAAATCTCTTAAGAAACATGTATTAAACTTATTAACAGCTTAATTAGTAATTCATAATAATTACTTTAATTATTCAATCATTTCTAGAGTTATGAAAACTGAATAAACACACATAAATTTTGCATCAGTATTAAAAAAAACGAGTTGTTAAAACGAGTGACAAATATATAAACATCAATAAATAATTATTAATGTTTTTATTAATCTTCAAAACATATTTGAGTGGCAACTTTTGCGTGATATGTATCTTAAAAATTATGTTATCGTAACTATAATAAAAACTGTAACAACCTAAAGTAAAAATATTCTGCACGTGTTATCTTTTCTATTATTCATGAGAAATTTTCAACAAAATTAGGATAAATTGAAATTTGACATATATTTTAAGGTAATATAACTTCATAGAATAAAGTGACAGTAAAACTACAAAATTCCCCCTTAAAATACATTTGGCAAGACTGATAAATCAAATTACTTACTCAAAAAACTTATTTTATATGAATTCTGCTTCAAAATAAATAATTTTATAAAAGATCTACACTTTAAATATAAAATTTTGAAATTTACTTGAATTAAACAAGTTAGAGCACCATTAAATATACGATGACAATGCAAAGATAGCAAAGATCAACATCAAAACAAGTAACTTGTACGCTACAGTGGCAAGTTTCCCACGATAAAAACTGAAAATACTTATCGATTTTTTCCAGTTTTTTTAATTATAAATTATATCTTAAGAAAAGATAAACTCGAAAAACCGATCGAGCAGGTTTATATTGCGTACGACTTGAAAGTAACGCGTCACAATTGACTTTCAAAACATTTGCTTGGAAATCTGATTAACGCTTTATCTAATCTCAATTTTTATTTTGTATTTTTTTCTTAACTTTTAACTAAAGGTATCTTTATTAACAGAAATAAACCGATAATGGCAAATCGAAACTTGGCGTAGCGCAGTGTTAGTTTCACTTTTTGTATATTTTTATCTGGCGAATCGAAAACTTTTTGCAAACAATTATAAAACTCATTAAAGAGATATTTTCTCTTAAAATGTAACGTTTGAAAATTATTTATCAATTTTTTTAATTTAACTCTGATTAAAACACTTTAAATCAGTCGCTTATTAGTTTCCAAAAAATAATAATTAGAAAATATAACTGCAATTTAAATCATAGGGCAGATAAAATATTACAATTTATTTATTGTTGTAGTTGTTAATTTACGTCGCACTAGAGCTGCACAATGGGCTATTGGCGACGGTCTGGGAAACATCCCGGAGGATGATCCGAAGACATGCCATCACAATTTTGATCCTCTGCGGAGGGGATGGCACCCCCGCTTCGGTAGCCCGACGACCTGCGCGCGAAATCGAGCACTTTACGGTAGCACAGTTTAACGAGGACCAATACCGCACACCTTCGGTCCCTATGCAGACTGATCCAAGTGGTCCCCCACCCGCACACTGACCGTAGCCAGTGATGCTTTATTTAAGGAAGTCCTAAAAAGAACTGACTGCAAGGCTCGGTCAGAGAACAAGTGGGTGACCACCTTGGACACCGAGACCGGTGAATTTTCGATGGGACCGAGGGAGAGCGGTATCGGCTCTCATTAAACCATTTCAGCTTAAAGTGCTTGACTTCAAGCAACTACCAAAGTGGGGGAGCCATCGCCTTCGCAGAGAAAATTGCAATGACATGTCTTCGGATCCTCCTCAATGAAGTTTCCTAGACCATCATCAATAGCTCTTGTGCTACTCTAGAGCGACGTAAATAAAGTATTACTACTTATTAAATAACTTACTTATTATACAGTTGAACCTGTTTTTGCGGAATGTCTTTTTTTATGCTGTTTTTTATTTGTGCTGTCCCTTCTCGTGAGCTTTTTATTGGTGCAATTCTATTTTATTTTAGCTTTTTTTTGTGATGAGGATTTCAAGCAAATTTGCATTAGATTTCCAAACATTGTTGGCGTTTTCTCTTATCTTGATAACGTTTGCTGTTTGGAAATAAAAGTTTGTTTCATTAAAACGAAATGAACTTTTCCTATTATTGCGAGCAATAAAAAATTGTCATATAATAATATTCAGTTGTCTTATCTCTTTCTGGAGAGTAATTTTAAAGTTTAAAATATGAAATGCAATTAAGTTTTTAAAAGATACTGATCTCTACCAGCTAAATATTAAATTAAGATATATTTACCTCGCAGATATACTACTTATTCATGGCATTCTAAAAACATGCACAGTTTAAAACTTGTAACTTTTAGATATGACATTAAAAGAAGTACAAAATGTGGCTTTATTGTCAATTTGTAACAGAAATTTAATTTTCTTCAAAAAATTTAATTTTATGATGGAAATATTTTTTTTTCATTCTTAAATAAAAGCAATACCTTCAATTCACGCAAACAAGAAAACAAGAGATATGTTACTTCATCAAATTTTCTTAAAATGAAAATTCATTTATTTTATTTTTCTTTCCTCTTTTTCTTCAGCACGACAGCCCCTTACAGGCCTTGGCTGCCTCAACCACGCGTAGCCTCCAACGCCTCCTATCCATGGCGACTTTTTTCCGATAGTTAATCTTTATTACTTTGAGATTTTTAGTAGTGTCATCCAACCATCTAGTTGGAGGTCTTCCTCTGGCCCGAGATCCAGAAGGATTTTTAGAAGTGGCGATTCGAACTGCGTTGTTTTCTGGACCTCTCCAGATATGGCCAAGCCATCTTAATCTACTGATTATTTTTCTTTAGGAAGTATAATTGTTTAAAGCAAGGGTGGTCAACACTGAGCAACTCGTGCACCACTTTTAGTATAAAAAATCTTGAGCATGGCAATTATTAATATAAATTTTATGTCAAGTCAATAAGTGCTACCGTGTTAATGTTGTTCATTGAATTATTACACGTACAGTAACTTTTTTCTAGATCAAATTAAGCTACAAGTTAGAAAATATGACAGATGTTATCTTTAAAATCTTGAAAAATTGAATTGTTTCTAGTGAAATTTAAACAATGGCTAACATTTAATCAATCACAATTTTTTGCTCATCATTTTTATACATTTGAATGAGCAGGAAAATAATATACAGAAAATTACATTTAATTAATTTTTTTTTAAATGAGACAATTTTTCAATTGCAAATAATAAGGAGAAAATTTACAAGGATACAAATGTTAATGTGATTTCTGTATTGTTTTAATTTCAGCTAATTCTTTTATATTAAAAATTTTTGTAAAAAATTATTATTTTTCAATTAAAATTGAGTTGGTGTGCCACACAAAATGCCACCTCTGGTTTAAAGTAACTCTATTTTTTATATGTCAAATATAGCACACACGAATTTGAATTATTTGGTGTTAAAAGTCATGTTTCTCTATTTAGATATTACCTTAAATTTTACATTACATTATGGGAAAGTACAAATTTTATTTTAAACTACGCTTGATGAAATCTTGAAATTTAAAGAATAGGAATACTGTATATATTGGATAGAAAAGTATTTTTGTAAAAATTTTAAGAAATATATGCAGAGAAGTTTTTTTGTTGAGGTTATAAATTTTTTTTTAAACTCAAAATTTCAGGAGAGGGATAACATGGGCCCTTGGCCTTATTTCATCACTGAGTAGAAACAAATATAGCCCGTGTTAAAAAAAAATAGTGTAGAGCTTTATTCTGTAATTCACTTCAAACACACTTCAAAGAACCTTTATTTCTTTTTTAACTTTTATTTATTCAAAGAGCCTTTATTTCTTTTTTAAATTTTATGTATTCAACGAACCTTTATTTAACTTTTATGTATTTTTCCTAATAATGAATTTTTCATATTAATCAGCGATGATTGAATCAGCTTAAGTAAAAACATTAAAAAAGAAATAAGTTCCGGTTGCTCCGGAAGCTTATGCGGACCATTACGTCTACAAGAGAAAATAAAGGTCTGGTTTCTTAGGACAAGCGCCTTATCTGGGCGTCAGCGGGACGTCAACGTCGCGCTGACGCCAACAAAATACTGGTTTGTTAGCTCAAGGCCTGGTTTCTTAGAACTAGCGCCTTATCTGGGCGTCAGCGGAAAGTTGACGTAGAGCTGACGCCAAAAAAATACTTTTTTGTTAGCTCAGCGTGAGCAGTCGGTCCAACGCAGACATTATCTCTCATTACGCATGCGTTAATAACGTAAACAAATATTTATTTTGAATTTGTATTGACTTTGTGATTGTCGACCAGTGTTTTAGAGAACAAATAATGACTTTGTCCAAGAAAAAACCCATTATAGCTGAGCTAAATGAAGAGTGCTATGCTTAATGAAGAAGCTATGTTTAATGTCAAAGTCAAAATCTTTGCTGATTTCAATGTGCTGTTGGATGTTGTCCGCCATTGCTTCTGTGGTTAACGTCACGTTGTAATCCAACTGCAGTTAAGTTGGACGGCAATTGTAGTTCAAGATGAGCGTTCGATGACGTATACTATCAAACTCACAAATGGACCAATCAGAGGTTAACGCTGATTTACAGCTGACGGCGTCCTGTTCTAAGAAACCAGGAGCTCAAACCTCGCAGACTTCGAACGAGCTAGGAAGAGAAAAATGACGTCATTTTGACGTCACGTTTCTACTCCTAGGGAAAACCTGAAACCTCGCGCTTTCGAACGGATTTTGCTAACGGGCTGCGATCTTCATTTTTCCTCCCATCTATCGGAAAGCTTTCACCTAACAATTTGCTGGTGAAAGCGATTCGAACGTTCGAATAGGATGTGTTTAACACTGGGGTTAAATTAGATTTCCGATTTCAAAGATAATTTTTACCCAGATATTTTATGATTTTTTATAATCATTTACCTAGATATTTTATGAATATATTTCAGACATAATTTTTTCTCTCACAAATTTATTATTTCATATAATAAATGGATTAAATAATTAGTTTCGGTTTCCAGCAGAACTTATAATAAAATCTATAATAATCTTGCACGACTTTATATAAAACGTGAACATTTTTTCTGTTCCAAATTTTTGTGTATTCTTAGCCATAATATGTTTAGTATAATTATTGCCATGTTTTTATTAACTTTTATTTTAATTACCTCGTAATATTTTCAAAATATCTGCAGAAAAAAAATGGAATTTTTTTCTTTAAAAAATTGGTGAGTTATGACTGAGATTAGTGCCAAATAAATAAAAAAGATTACTATAACTAAATCGTATAAAATTTAAATAAGAATTACTATAAATTGTATGCTTATTTTTAATCCGCTATGCAATTTTCCATCAGAGATTTGAAAGAACTGAAGCTTTTAGAACATGATCGGTTTTGTAATTTTTATAAAGTAGTTGATTAGTTTAGATGCATAATTAAGAAGCATAATTTCATTTATTTTCACTTGTCTTTTGAGTTGGGTAGAATATAAGTGGGTAATAAAAAGCATGGAATATGAAGAGCGGAAATTTTTTCGATATAATCGTTTTTGAATTATTATTAAGTTGCAGTTAAATTTAGAAGCATAATTAAGAAACATTTTTATTATTTTTTTTTTATTTTTCTGTTCATACTTTAAGTGCGAAATTTCATCTTTTATTTTCTAAGACAAAAAGATATTTTTACTCTTATATCTATCTATAATGCCAAAATATATTCGACAATTTAGTTTTTGAAAAATTATCTGTTATTTTTAGGAATAAAATTTGTTAAGATTAAGATTAAAAAAATTCTAAAATCACCTTTTTTAAATTTTTGTTGTTGTTAGAAATAGCATTAAAAAAGCAATTGAATAAGAAAAGCGTTTTAGAGTTATTTCTTAATCTACTGTTTGACATTTGATCTTTTTAAAATAATTACTCCTTTAATAAAATGGTAAGTAATAAGTTTTAGGGTGGCAAAAAAACTTATTTTCTTTTCTGTTTCGAGATTCTCCATTAATCTAATTCTCACTCTCATTCAGCTAAGTTATTCTAAAGATATTCACTTATATTTATTTGTTATTATTAAACTAGCGTTATTATGTTTTTATTCAAGTAATACTTTAAATTATCTTAATGTATGCGATTAATTCTACTTCAAAAAGCTTTTTTCGAATTTTTGCGACGTGTAAAAAGAGAGAATTTCTTTTGAATTGCTTTAGCATAATTTATTTATATACAGAATGGTAAATCATAAGAAAAAAATATCCTGCGTCAATCAGAAAAACAATTGAAAATATGTGTGCAATAAAAACTAGTTGATATTTGCATCGAGCTAAACTACTAACACTAATTTGCGATAAAATAAAATCACGAATAATCCTTATGGCTAGACCATTTTCCATTGCTGTACAATGGAATTGTATAACTAAAAGTTCTGACTCCCAAAAGTTCTAACAAAGTTTTCATGACTTGGCACCCTTGTCTTCTGAGTTGGATTCCATATAAGAGCATAATAAAAAGACCGGAATATAAAGAAAGAAAACTTTTTGAATAAAATTGTTTTTGAATTAATTGTTTTAAAGTTGCTGGTAAATTTAGATGCATAATTAAGAAACCTTTTTTTATTATTTTTTTCCTTAATTTTCCTGTTCTCAATATTCCAAGAAAAAATTATTTATATTTCTAGTCTTATAATTATGACATCGAAATATACTCAAAAATTTGTTTTTTAAAAACTATGTAATATTTTATGAAAAAATTTTTTTAAAATAAACATTAAAAAATTTCTAAAAAAATCACGTTGTTTTAAATATTTTGTTTAAAAATTGTACTAAAAAAATTCCAGACTAAAGAAAACTTTTTAGTTATTTCTTAAGCTGTTGTTTGACATTTGAATTTTTGAAAATACTTATTGTTAGTATTACAAATTTTAGGGAGAGAAAAAATCAAGCATAATTGTTTTCTCTGTTTTGAGATTTTTTTTAAAATATTAGTTAAGTATTAATAATTTGCTAAGTATTATTAATTTTTAAATATTAACTAATATATTCTGTTTTACCTGTATTCATTGGTAATTATTATACCAATCTTTTTTTGGTATTATTCGAATAATATTTTAAGTTATCCTCATTGATGCAATTAATTCAAATTCAAAAAGTCTCTTACAAATTTATGTGGCACTTAAAACAAATATTTTTCCGAATTACTTTTTCATAATTTATTTACATACACAATGGTAAATGATAAGACAAAAAAAGTAAAATCCAGCATCAAATATAAAAACAATTGAGAATATTTTGAAATTGAAAATGTGTTTAATTGAAAGTATTAAAAATACTTGTAACGAGTTAAACTTTAAAAACGAATTTGTGATATATAAAAAATCACGAACTGCCCTTATGGTTAGAACGACAATAGTGAAATTGTGTAACTAATAACTCTAGCATGAAATTCTTAAGTAAAGTACAACTACTTGGCATCCTTGTCTACTGAGTTGGGTTTAATGTAAGAGGGTAATGTAAGGCAAAAAATTCATTGCAGAGAATTTTTTTCCAAATCTAGTTCAATATAACACAACGATTGAAAATACCATTTCCAAAAAAAAGATAAATTATTAAATTTGAAAAATAAATATTGCATTGTTTGAGTTGCGAATCGTAATTTATTATAAAAAAGAAGAAAAGAATGTTTTTCTTGAAAAAATAACTTACAATTATTAAAATGTATAAGTTTGCAATTGCGAAAAAAAAAAAAAAAAGAGGAATCATAACAAAAAAGAAATTGAAAAATTGAAAAAGCAGTTTCTTTTAAAATTGTAAAGCAAATTTTTTTAAAGATTATTTAAACTAACAATTATTTAAAAAATGCTAGTTTAAAGTTTATTTCAGGCATTCTACCGATTTATTAAAGTTTATTTATTGCGCGTTATTTTGATACTTATTGTAGCTTTAAAACTAAAAGATTTTAGTGTTATAAAGTATAAAGCTACACATTTTATCAATTGCAAATAATAAAAAATAAAAAAATAATAATAATTATAAATAATAGAAGGTAATAAAGTAATCATAAATATAATAAAAATTTTATATATAATAAAATAAGTAAAAATAGAAGATTGCAAAATTTTGTGAAATTAAATAACCTTTATTAATCATTAGTTCTTTAAATCTAAAAGCACTCGATAATATACATATAATTTCTAAAGATTCATAATCTAGTGATAAAATTTCTGATTGACTCAATTACATTTATTTAAAACAACATTCAAAGTATGATTTTTAGAAAAGGTAATAAATAAAGATGTATTGGATTTGTATTATTTGACGTATTATTTTTTATTTTAAGAATATTTCTTTTTATTGGCAAACTGTTAGTAAAAATATAGTTATAAGTAAATCGATTCTCTAATAATAAATACAATAATGCAAACAAGTTTAAAACGAATACTACATATTAAATTCTTGAAGAAAGATCAAAGATTAAAATATGTAGATATTTATTTTAGACTATGTATGTAATTGTCAAAATGAAAGAAGAATACATTCTCTTTCTGAAAGAACACTGTAAACTCTGGGATAAAGGTCACGACCCCTAAGCGAAGGGAGAACGATTAAAGGATAAACAAAAGCCATTGGTCACTTTCTTATAACTATCGATACAAAACGTCACTTCCTAGGGGGAGGGTCCGAACCTTTGCTCGAGGGCTGGGATTCCCTTCACCGCTCTCTTCGGGAGTAGCGAGATTTGGATTTTGTTTTACTATCGGACGGTGGTATAGAATAGACTTCGGGGAATAGTGACGTCACCGTCCGTGTTCGAAGTCTGCGAGGTTTGGGGTCCTGGCCTTAAGCTTCGCCTACAGATAAGGTGAATATTTAGTAGCAGCGACATCTATGGTCATAAACTGCTCCGAGATCCTGGAGATCAGGTGAGTAGAAATAAGCGACCAATAACGTAAACAACTTTTACCGGCTGGCTACCGCAATTATGTTTGTTTAAAAATTCTTTATTGAGATAAACTAAATTAAAACAGACTATCTCAATTATACTGAGGAAGACTTTTATTAACCCCATTTGTGTAAAGGAAGGCTTTACTGAATTGTTTTGTCTTTTTTCATTACTTAATTTCCTATTTAAATTTCGAAGATATATTTGTACAGGGGTATGAGATGTAATAAAACTCTTATATGCACTCAATTATATAAACCTGCCTATCAAAAAACCCTACCAATATAAAGTAAATTGCCCTCATAGTAATGGGAAAAAATATAGAAAATGCTTTAAAAAGATTATTTCCATGCAGATCTTATTCATTTATTATCTTCTTTATACGGAAAATAAATGTGGCTAGAAATGATAAAAACTATTTTTTCTTCGTGCTGACAGTAAACAGAATATGTTTCCTGAATGATTCATATTATTAATAAACTATTCATGCAGTGTGTGTTAAATGCTTCCTGACAGAAAGAAATATTATTAAACACAATATCATTTTATGTGATAGTAACAATTTATGTTCGGACACTAGCAGCAAATAATGTGTGTCATAGATATAATGATGTTTTAACACGAAAATAATTTCATACAAAGAAATTTAATGTTTGTAGTTTATGTGCTTATAAGATTCCAAGAGTAGTTAATGAGTAGTTGATAGCGTATGTGATATAATTTTTTGAAGCAAACAAGAGTGACAGATAGTTAATACTCTTTATATTAGCTAGAAGTTGGGAGTTTATTTCTTGCAGTATACATGTAATCAGACTTTGTCATAAAATTGTTCACATTTTTCTGCTCTTAGTTGAGAAACCTTGTTCATGCAGTATGGGGGAAAAAAGCTTCCCTCAGAAAAGTAAACTTATTGAACATAGTGTTATTCATCCTGTAAGAAAATCTTATTCTTGTAGTATATGTAATATGAGTTTTTCAGAAAGAGGAACACTTACTAAACACAGCCGTGTTCATACTGGTGAGAAACCATTTTTTTGTAGTGTATGTAATAAGAGATTCTCACAAAGAAGTAAACTTACTGAACACAGTCGTGTTCATACTGGTGAGAAACCTTTTTCTTGTAGTATATGTAGTATCAGTTTTTCACAAAAAGGCAATCTGATAAGTCATCGCCGTGTTCATACTGGAGAAAAACCTTATTCTTGTAGCATATGTAATAAAAGTTTTTCAGAAAGAAGTTCACTGACTAAACACAGTCTTCTTCATACTGGGGAGAAACCTTATTCTTGTAGTATATGTAATAAAAGTTTCCCACGAAAAGATAGACTAACTGAACACAGTCGAGTTCATACTAGGGAGAAACTTTTTTCTTGTTGTATATGTAACAAGAATTTTAGAGTAAGAGCTGAGCTGACTAAACACAGTCTTGTTCATACCGATGAGAAACATTATTCTTGTAGTGTATGTAATAAAAGTTTTTCTCGAAAATACCATCTGATAAGTCACTGCCGTGTTCATACTGGTGAAAAACCTTATTCTTGTAGTGTATGTAATAAGAGTTTTTCTGAAAGAGGTAAACTGGCTAAACACAGTCTTCTTCATACTGGAGAAAAACCGTATTCTTGTAGTATATGTAATAAGAGTTTTTCAGTAAAAAGTACACTGACTAAACACAGTCGTGTTCATACTGGTGAGAAACTTTTTTCTTGTAGTATATGTAATAACAGATTTTCACAAAAATCTCATCTGATAAGACACCGCCGTATTCATACTGGTGAAAAACCTTATTCTTGTAGTATATGTAATAAGAGTTTTTCAGTAAGAAGTACACTGACTAAACACAGCCGTGTTCATACTGGTGAGAAACCTTATTCTTGTAGTATATGTAATAAGAGTTTTTCAGTAAAAAGTACACTGACTAAACACAGTCGTGTTCATACTGGTGAGAAACCTTATTCTTGTGTTATGTAATAAGAGTTTTTCAGACGGAGATAATGTATCGAAGCAGATTCGTGTTCATACTGACGAGAAATATTATATTTGTGGTATATGTAATAAGAGTTTTTCACAAAAAAAATCATCTGACTAAAGACATTTTTTCTCACACTCTGTTTAGAAGCTATATTCTTGTATTTGTAAAAAATTTTTTTTACTTAAAGACTATCCAGGTAATCACAGTTGTATTCATATCCTATGAAAAACTTCTCAAAAAGCTGACCTTGCTCTTTCTGTTTGTATTCACATTGGTGAGGAAACCTTTTTGTTGTAGCATAAGAGTTTATCTCAAAAATGTCCTCTTACTAAACACAATCTTTTTCAGAAAAGTGATACACCATATTTAAATGAATTTCAAATACTGTGGATTACCCTATTTGCATTAAAAATAAAGGTTTTTCATTGAAGTGTCATCTGACTAAACACTGCCTACTGGAATAAAGGATTTTATTTTTAAATAGTTTTTAGTGTAATCTTTCAGTTTTCGTAATTTTTCCTTTCTTTTGATTTTTTATAAGTAGTGCTTATAAAATAAACCTCAGTATAGAAATGTTAAGAATTTTAATTAAAATACAGCGTTACAAACGCATAGTAATTGCAATTTGTAACTTTGTATGCTGAATAGCATTACTTTATCACTAGCAGAGCTGGAGGCCAGACTAACCAATGGCTTGAGGCCCTCAGTGATAAAGGGCTCCCTTGAAATGGATTTTTTGAAATTCAATTTGAATTAAATTCATTTTGATTTGCACGCGGAACAATTGAAGGCAATGCCATAGCAAGTTCAGACTTGTTCAAACAAGAAGCAAAGAATTAAATGTTGTTGACATTATTGAGACGTTTTAAATTAAAAAGAAGTTATTTAGTGTCTCAACTGAAGTGCCGCATAATGCATGCGCCTTGATTTGGAAACGTTGATGTTTGAGATGGGAGAAAAATTTGACGAATTTGAGAGCAGAACCAAATCACTATTGCCTGAAAGTGATTTGGTTCTGCACTTTGATTTGGTTCTGCACAATGATTTGGCTCTGCAGATTTTTCAAGTGTCGCCTCTTGAATTTGACGAAGATGAAGTCCTATCAACAGAGATGCTCAAGAGGTGGTATTAACTGCTAGAGATAATTTTCGTATAAACGGATTCATCGTAATTATTGACATGCTCAAAACAGAAATTAACAAATGAGACAAAGTTTATTTGGAGGTTTCTCAGAAATTTTCTTTTTTGTCGGATTTTGGACTAGCGGAAAATAAATACTGAGAAGCAATTTCTAATTTAGTTTACTTTTAGTTTGACGATTTGGAAGATTTTTATTCTGAACTGAAACAGTTTCAGAGTTACATGAAAAAAAAATTCCCATCAAAAACTCAGTTCATGCATTCAGAACTTCACAAAACTTTGTTTCAAGACAAACTTGGATCTGTTTTTCCAAATGTTGAAACCAAATGTTGAAATTTTTATTCTGAACTGAAACAGTTTCAGAGTTACATGAAAAAAAAATTCCCATCAAAAACTCAGTTCATGCATTCAGAACTTCACAAAACTTTGTTTCAAGACAAACTTGGATCTGTTTTTCCAAATGTTGAAACCGCTCTTTGCATTTTTGTAACTTTTATGATAACAAATTGTTCTGTAGAGTGCTCATTTTCAGAAATGAAACAAGACAAGAGGGAGCAAAGAAGCGTCATGTTTCAAAAACGATTAGACATGCTAAGTTTGTTGTTTATCGAATCAGACGTTCTCCGTGAAATTAATTTTTATAAAATTATAGATGAGTTTATTCATCGCAAGAGCAGAAAAAAAGATACAGATACCAATTTTATAGAAAAGATTTTTAATACCAATTTTATAGTAGCGTTGATTTTGTAAAGTGTTAATAAATTTCAAATTCTTTCAAAATTTTATAATTATTTTTTAGTTCTAATGTAACAAAATAAAGTAAAATTTAATTTATTATTATTTTAAATATGCTTTCTTAAATGAAAAGATATATAAATACTTTTATGTTTGAATAAATGTGGCTGGGTGGGACAGTTGGTTTGTCGTCGGCCTTCTGAGCCCAAGTCTGCGGGTTCGATCCCCGTCCCAGGCACCGGATTTTCGGGACTCAGAAAATCCTCAGTGACCATGTCGTATGATTATGCGGCATGTAGAAGATCCCTGGAGTGCCCTATTGGCTCATGGCATTTCCGGCAAAATTAAAATTTCTAGTGAACTTAAGCATCCAAATAAGAGTCTCGGTGCTGCCATCTAGTGTGGCAGAAACTAGACGTCCAAATTAACAAGGCCAACGGTATCTCACCCATTGTGGTGGTCCTGAAGGAGTGGATACCACTTCTGGATAATGCACTAGGTCTGCTCATGTGTGCGCACTTGTGCAGCTCATCGGAAGTAAAAAATTAAAAAAAATCTTAGAATAAATAAAAAAATATGCGAGGAAAAAATTTTTATCTAAGGGCCCCAAAAATTTGAATGGCCTAGGGCCCTGCGATCACGTAATCTGGCACTAATCACCTGTTATATATAACAGCACTTACCCACCAGTTATACTTGACAAAATCATAAATTGTTATTTATTCTCTCAGCATTAGAGTGCCAAGTTAAAGGTAATATTTGTTTTTTTTTATTGCAATTTTTAATCAAAATAGCATGCAGCATATTTTAATCCTTTCTAGCACACATTTTATAATTAAAAATTTTTATTTCTTTTAAATGCAAAATATTTTTTGTTATGATTTGAGGAAAGGTTTACATTGTTTTTAAATAAATTAGATTACATTATAGTTGAGAAAGGTAAGCTGCTTCTTAGACTATCTGTAAATTTACAGTAAAATTCATGTTTAATACAATTCAATATGAAAGCATATTGTGCGTTATAAAATAATCACACTATCACTTATATACAAAACTCACTTTCTGTTGTTGATTTTCACGAAAATGAAATTAAAGTGAAGTAACATATAACGGTTTAATTACAAATTAAGCGTTAAATTTATTATTAATACAGAACTTTAAATTGTTTTACATTAAGCAAATGTATAGAATATTTTTGATGGATTGTTATAAATAAAATAATGTAAAATAAAATTTTAAACACTACATTTTTAAAAGGAGTGGAAACAAAAAGCGAAATAATTTCGTTAATTATAATAACAAATGTCGTATTTAATAAGAAATCTTTTATAAATTCATGGAAAACTGGCACAGGTTTCTCAACATTCTAAGAGATAAAAAAAAAAGTTGTTTGTTATTTTTATTGATTATTAATTTCATTAACTGAATTGAGCCTTTGTATGTTTTTGTATTCTCCATAAAAATTGGTTAAAGTTCGATAATTTTTATTTATTATTATTATTTTTATTTTTTTGCGTGAATAGTAACTTGACACCCACAGTGAAAATATTTTTAGCAAAAATTTAAAAAGCTTATTCAAAAACATTGCATAACACCCGAAAGTTTGAATAAAAAATTAGGTTATATTTTATAGAATTAAAATAAAAAACAAAATATCTTGTGGGTCAGGAAATTTTTTTAAAAATGAAATACCAGAAACGTCAAAAATATTTTAATTTTGCTCTGAAATCGAAGAATTAAAGATCGAAGATTAGCCTTGAAAAACTTTCAAAGAGTTAATCGAAAAATTTTGATTTCCACCCGATTCATTGCAAAAAGTTTTAAATTTCGTTGTTATATAAATGTATTTATTTTCGTGAACTTACTTTTAATTTTATTTAAGAAAAATATTTTTTTATTTATTTGTATTGCTCTTCTTTATTACATTTAAAGAGGTTCAGAGGGCCTCAGAGGTTCTTAACCTAGCGTTGTATCCTTATCATTGATTCCGCTATCAGAAAATTAATGGAATAAGTTCAGATACATTATAATATTTAAATTGTTACTGGTTTTAGCTTTCAAACAATAAAATGTTTCGTTCAAGCAGAATTCAATTCTGGAAATAACGAAATTATTGAGAAGGTTCCTTGAAGCAGTATCATTCTTATCTTCTTATGATAAAATGTGGGAAAAATTTGTATTAATAATAATTTCTGTAAAAAGAATGTTAACCATTTCACTGCTTATTATTATTTTTTAAATAAAATTGATCCGAAAATTGCGTATTTTTTATTGATTTCAAATCAGATGATGTTTCTAAAAACAGCAAGACTTTGGAATCTTTTTACAATTTTCCCTTTTTAGTATTTGCTTCTATTAAGGGCATTTGGTTAATTATAATCTATAATCTGATAACCTGTTATGTTACGAAAATGTATCAGGATGATATATAAGGTACTGAACGAAGAAAAAATTCTGGTAAAATTAACTTTCTGCATATTAAACACATTTCTGGTAATAAAAATCAAATATACGGTATTTAAATCATTCATATGGCAAAGGCTTCCGCTCATATGGTAAACGGTTTACCAGATATTCTGGTTTTCAAAATTATAGTTCTTATTACCACACATTTCGAAAAATTACAAAACAGAAAGATATATTCAACCGAATAAAGGGTTTTTATGCCATGCACTAAGGTATCATTTTAAAATTATCACATTTACCAAATTTTAGACATATTATAAGACGAAATTTTACTCTTAATTTTACCAAAAGCACTTCGGTAAAAATTACCGTGCTTTTTGGTGTTCCCATAGAGGCTCATTAAGAAAATAACAGAAATTTACCAATTTACAACCAGTTATTTTTATAGGTTTTTATATTCTTAACGTTTCTGAAGTGTTGACATGCAATTTTAGCTGATGAATTATTTTAAGCAAGCATATCTTAATTATTTTAGTCCAAGATCTTTATTAGTGTTTAACAAAAATATTTAAATCTATAAATATCTTTTTTTACTGTAATAGTTTTCAGAAAAGGTTTTTTTCAGCATATATTACTCAAAAGCTCATACAAATGAAGAAAAAAAATTATAATTTGCTTTCTTGAAACTATTTTTTATTCTTAATCAATTGATTATCATTTCATTATCAATTGATTATCAATTATCATTTCGCATGATTCCATTATTAACAATAGAAGCATGCGAAATGATAATTCAAAAATTCGCTAGCGATAGTGTACAGCCACCTAAAGTACGGCCATCATTGATTCCCCCTTAACTTGAATCAATGATAGTTTGTCGATCTTTTACGATTCTCGAAATGGATAAGTATGTGCAATTTGGTATAGAAAGTAAAACGTAAAAAACTTATTCCTGAAAAATTAAACCTGTAAAATATTTGCTACCATTTTACTTAGTTGTTGTAGCAATCTAGTCTTTCTAAATGAACTAATCCCTTTTTCTCTCATTTTTCAAATGTAAGACTGAACTGTACCAAAAACAACTTCCAAAGAAAACTTGAATGGCAATTTAACTGATGTCTTAATTTATTTCTTATATTAAAATTGTGGTAAATAAATGAGAAATTTTTGGTTACTGCCAGCATTTATTCAGACCTAAAAAGATGATTTAAAGTAACATTCTGCTCGTATTTAGTTTTTTTTTTTTTTTTACATAAATAAATGTGGAGCTGCGCCATTTGTAACTTTTAATAAATGCGCATACGCACAAAGAATCAGAAAGAAAAATGTAACCATCAACGAGAGAACATCTTATCATAGTCATAACTAAAAATAAACTTTCTTATGTTCCAATTCACGGTCCAATTTCTTGAATCCGAGAAATTGGACGGATTTCTCTGTCCAAGAAATCGGACGATTAGTTGACACTAACACTATCCAAGTTCTTGAATGTCGCTGATTCGTTGAAAGAAAAACTTGCGCATGCGCATTGTTCATATTCAGCATTATAAAATAATACTTACGTAAGTTTAAAATTACTATATAAATTCATAATAACACAAATAGAATCATAATAATAAATCATAATAATAATAGAATCATAATAATAAAATCAGAATAACACAAATAAACCTCAACAGATCAATTTATTTGGACTAAAATCTATGAAAACCCACAACAAAATGACATAATTTGCTGCCAGCTTGTTGACGTCACAAAACCTAAGACGCTGATTGGTTAAGGGAGAAAAAAACTTGGATGGAAAGTAGAACATGCTCTACTATCGTCCAAGAAGTTGAACCAAGTTCTTGAATGTTTGTTTACACGATCCAAGCTCAAAAGCAAAACAAGTTTCCATCAATATCAATCAATCTCTGTTCAAGAAATTGGATCGTCTAAACAGGCCTTAACGTTTATCGAATTCACAACAAAATGATATGTAAACTTCCGGATAAAATCTAAGATTAAATAATTTCTGGTACTTAATAACAGGTTAAAAAAAATTTGAACTTTGTAGCCAAAAAAATTAAAAACATGTATTAAGTACAACTTAAGTAGAGATATAGACAACAATTAAGATTAACTTCCTAACGAAGTTAGGAACCGAGAAATCGTTTTAGACAGTCATTAGAAAGGGTACAAAGATTCGAAAAATGCAATAAATTTTTTTTTCGAATTTTTGAAATATTCAGGATGGGGTCCCCCTTAAATAAGCGAATCGCCTCTTGTTGATTTGAATTCAACGCATCTATTTATTTATATAATTTTTAAGACTCTTTTTTTTGTAGCATTAATATGAATATCATGTATCTTAATCCAAAATGATTTATAAATAAAAAATATAAAAACTCACTGTTTTTGTAGGCTTGAGGGATGTTGATTTGCAACTGTGATAAATAGATGAGTGAAAAAAATTTACCACTATTCTTTTGTTAGAAAGATAATTGCTCAAAAATGGGCAAAAACAAGAAGGAAATCTTCTAAGCTGCTTATACAAAAATAGAGTTTTCATAAACTAAAATGCAAAATTATGAAAACAATTATAAAATAATAAACAATTAGGAATTGTAAGAGCAACATGAAAAATAAATACTTTAGCTTTTAAAAAATAATTTGTACAAAATTGTATTATACTCAATTGATGAAAATTATCGCCTATGATAAAAGAAGCAAAAGCATTAGTTACAAATCCTGAAGTTGTCGCAACTCACAACATTTACAGTGACAGTGTAATAAAAATTAGAGTAAACATTTAAAGTGGCAGTTCCTTAAGGTAAACAGAAAATATTTAATTATATTTACATATAACATCTACATTGGTAGTGAAATAAAATTTTAAGTCAAGCCAGATGTTGTGTTACCAAAATTATAAGATTATTTTTTATGTTTGTTGTTGTGATTATAATCGTCAAAGCAAAAATTTTGTTACCACTTAAAATGTTTGTGAGAAAAAAAACAAGGGCTTTATTGATCAGTGATAGTAACTAAAAATAGCCAATGCTCATTGTTAACATTCGTTTCTGAATGTAGGCAACATTTACAAGTAATAAAATATAATCTATCAATATAAATTAGCTACAAAAAAGAATTGCTGAATGAAACAAAATATGCTTTATCTTTAAAAAAACTTTCTAAAATCTCTTAAAATGTATTAAACCTATTAACAGCTTAATTAGTAATTCATAATAATTACTTTAATAATTCAATCATTTCTAAAGTTATGAAAACTGAATAAACACACATAAATTTTGTATTGGTATTAAAAAAAACGAGTTGTTAAAACGAGTGACAAATATATAAACATCAATAAATAATTATTAATGTTTTTTTTAATCTTCAAAACATATTTGAGTGGCAACTTTTGCGTGATATGTATCTTAAAAATTATGTTATCATAGCGTTCGACTATAGTAAAAACTATAACAACCTAAAGTAAAAATATTCTGCATGTGTCATCTTTTTTCTGCGCATAGTTTGACTGTAATAAATGTTTTAATTCTTAACGAATAATGTTATTTATTTGTACTAAAACTACTGCATCATCAACAAATTTATATTTAAAAAAGAAATTTTCAACAAAATTAGGATAAATTATTATTATTATTAATTAAATTATTTATTGTACTAAAACTACTGCATCATCAACAAATTTATATTTAAAAAAGAAATTTTCAACAAAATTAGGATAAATTGAAATTTGACATATGTTTTCACGTAATAAAATTTCATAGAATAAAGTGACAGTAAAACTACAAAATTCCCCCCGAAAATACATTTTGCAAGACTGATAAATCAAATTACTTATTCAAAAAACTTATTTTATAAGAATTCTGCTTTAAAATAAATAATTTTATAGAAAATCTACACTTTAAATATAAAATTTGGAAATTTACTTGAATTAAACAAGCTAGAGCACCATTAAATATACGATGACAATGCAAAGATAGCAAAGATCAACATCAAAACACAAAATTACTTGTAAGCTACAGTGGCAAGTTTCCCACGATAAAAACTGAAAATACTTATTGATTTTTTCCAGTTTTTTTACTTGAAAATTATATTTTAAGAAAAAACCGATAGAGCCGGTTTATATTGCGTACGATTTGAAAGTAACGAGTCATATAGTTGTCTTTCAAAACATTTGCTTGGAAATCTGATTGACGCTTTATCTAATCTAAATTTTTATTTTGTATTTATTTCTTAACTTTTAACTAAAGGTATCTTTATTAACAGAAATAAACAGATAATGGCAAATCGAAACATGGCGTAGCGCAGTGTTAGTTTCACTTCTTGTATACTTTTATCTGGTGAATCGAAAACTTTTTGCACACAATTATAAAATTCATTTAAGAGATATTTTCTCTTAAAATGTAACGTTTGAAAATTATTTTTTATTTTTTTTAATTTAACACTGATCAAAACACTTTTAAATCAGTCGCTTATTAGTTTCCAAAAAATAATAATTTGAAAATATAACTGCAATTTAAATTTTAGGGCAGTTGTTGTTGTTGTTAATTTACGTCGCACTAGAGCTGCACAATGGGCTATTGGCGACGGTCTGGGAAACATCCCGGAGGATGATCCGAAGACATGCCATCACAGTTTTGATCCTCTGAGGAGGGTATGGCACCCCCGCTTCGGTAGCCCGACGACCTGCGCGCGAAGTCGAGCACTTTACGGTAGCACAGTTTAACGAAGACCAGTACCGTACACCTTCGGTCCCCACGCAGACTGATCCAAGTGGTCACCCACCCGCACACTGACCGCAGCCAGTGATGCTTTATTTAAAGAAGTCCTAAAAAGAACTGATTGCAAGGCGTGGCCAGAGAACAAGTGGTTGACCACCTTGGATACCGAGACCGGTGAATTTTCGATGGTACCGAGGGTGAGCGGTATCGGTTCTCATTAAACCATTTCAGCTTAAAGTGCTTGACTTCAAGCAACTACCAAAGTGGGGGAGCCATCGTCGCCTTCGCAGAGAAAATTGCAATGACATGTCTTCGGAGATGCCTCAGGGATGTTTCCCAGACCATCATCAATAGCTCTTGTGCTACTCTAGAGCGACGTAAATAAAGTATTACTTCTTATTAAATAACTTACTTATTATACAGTCGAACCTGTTTTTGTGCAGTCTTTTTTATGCGGTTTTTTATTTGTGCTGTCCTTTCTCGTTAGCTTTTTATTGGTGCTATTCTATTTTATTTGAGCTCTTTATTGTGATGAGGATTTCAAGCAAATTGAAACATAATTGGCGAAGTTATCAAAGGAATAATGAATTAAAAAGGAATAATGAATTTGCGTCAGCCAATTAAAAAAATCCAGCTATAATTTTTGAAATTTGACTAATTGAAGCTTAAGAACTCCCGTTAAATTTCATTTTACGGAATTAGTTGTCAATGGAATTTTTTAATGCTAAAGGGAAATAAATTTTTCAAAACACGTTTTTCAAGTTGGTGAGAAATTTAAAAAAATAATGAATAATAATTTTATATCCGTCGTGAAAGTACATTTCTTGTGAAAGATATGAAGGAAAAGAAAATTTTCGGTGTTGAAGTTAATTACAAAATTGATTCAGTCTTAGTTTTGATAACATGAAAATTACATCGTCATTTTTGTCAAGTTCTCAAACTTTTGTTTTATTTCATCTTTTTCTTTTTACTTTTTGTCTGTTTGTTCAGGTCAGAAAATCGTTGAAATTTTGTTTAGTAATAAAAAATATGTTAAGTTTTATATTATTATTATTATTCTCTCTTGCATCACTTACAAAATTATGTAACTTACATTTGCATGGGCCAAGCACCTTGCCTGCGGTCCCTTATGAAAAAATCGAGTTATAAATGAGGTATAAACGAGGTATATTTGAAAGGTATAAAGGAGGTTGTTATTTAAATACGTCGTTAAGGTTGAAAAGGGTGCAAATGAATACCTCAAAATCAACCTCAAATATACCTCCAGAGGTATATATGTTTCAACCTGAGGTGTTTAATTTTACATCTGTGGAGAGGTAGATATTTACTACTTTAAAGTGTTTCATTTTCAACCTTAGGTTATTACTTATCAGTCTGAAGTATATTTTTTTACACTTGTGGAAGTATTTTTTCAACAACCTAAGGTGTGTCATTTTACACTTCAGATTATTATAAATCAACCTCAGGTGTATTTTGTTCTACCTCAGGTAATTATTTTTCAACCTCAGGTATATAATTTTATGCTTGTAGAGGTATATATTTATCAACCTGTGGTGCGTCGTTTTACACTTCTGGTTGTTATAAATCATCATCAGGTATATAATTTTATGTTTGTAGAGGTATATATTTATCAACCTGCGGGGAGTCGTTTTACACTTCTGGTTGTTATAAATCAACCTGAAGTGTATTTTCAACACTTGGAAAGGTTATTTTTTTATTAACATCCCCTTATGAAAATTTAAGGTATATTTAAGGTTGATTTGAGGTATTTTTGAGGTATTAAGGTTGTTTTGAGGTATATTTGAGGTATATTTAAGGTTGCAGAGAAAACAGCAATAAAAATTATACCTCGTAAAGGTTGTAATTAAGGTGTACGAGGTTGATTTATATATACTTCAGCTTGTTTTGAGGTTGTTTAAAATTCACTTCAAATCAACCAGACTGATAAGGAGATTTTTAAGGTATACCAGGTTTATTTTCTTACACTTGTAACAAAAGAGGTACTTTTGAGGTATAAAAATTTTTACCTTATTTCAACTAACGATAAAAAGGTATTTATTGAGGTATATGAAGTCATTTTATTTATACCTAAGCTTATTTTGAGGTTGTTTTAAATTCACTTCAAATCATCCAGACTGATAAGATGATTTTTAAGGTATACGAGGTTGTTTCTCTTACACTTGTAACAAAAGAGGTATTTATGAGGTATAAAAAAATCAACCTTATTTCAACTAACGAGAGTGAGGTAATTACGAGGTATAAAAAATATACCTTTTTTCTACTAACGATATTGAGGTATTTATGAGGTATAAAAAAATATACCTTATTTCTACTAAAGAGAGTGAGGTATTTATTGAGGCGTTGAAGTTGTTTTATTTATACCTAAGCTTGTTTTAAGGTTGCTTAAAGTACACTTCATATTAACTAACTCACTTCCCAGAGTTCCATGCGAGCCGGCAAATGGCGTGTGTGTTGACAATCGAAAGTCTATTCGAAATTCGGTAAGTGTGCTTGACATTTATTAATTTAGTTTTATCACTTTTAATCAAATATGCTTCAATTTTGAAACTTAAATTTTATTATTTTTGTTTTAACGACGCGTCCTGATCTTAAAAAATTTAAGTTGGAGGATATTCTTAGAGGCTATCGTTGTAGGCTTAGCAATAAGAGAGAATAACCGAAATATTTCTCATCACTGTTTTGGGTAACATTCCTATTCTTTTTATTTTGCTTAAATGTATATGTTTTAACGTAGCAGTATACTTATCGTTTGGATATTTGTTGCAAAGTTTATATTATTGTTTATATATATATATATATATATATATATATATATATATATATATATATATATATATATATATATATATATATATATATATATATATATATATATATATATATATATATATATATATATATATATATATTTATTTACAGAGCTTATCCACAGTTCCCTGATATTACTGAGATGGCCTAGGCTCTAAATAGCACATGCGCTGCGGCGCAGAAGAAGAGACAAGCAAGCTACTGCTCAGCCTTCCCCTAGGATATAGTTCTGAATTTATACCGAAAAGAAAAAGTCATCTCTCCTAATAAACTACAGAATTTATGTAATTGTTGATAACAATAGTTTGCTAGATATTTGATAATTGAAAACTAGTAACTGTGCTAGCTCACTTCTTTATGTTTGATCACAAAACTGCTATTTTCACTACATGTTATTTTCTCACATTTTACCCACGTTAATTATTTACTAAGCAGATTGTTATTACTTATTAGAATATTGGGCAGAATGAAATTAAATCCGATTTCAAGTTTATATGACAATTTGTTTCAAGGTTATGAGCTTTTTCATGCAGCTGTTTATGGTTCACTACTTCAAAAATGTGCGAATTTCGGAAATCTTAAATATTTTAGAAATAAGTCAGTATAGTATGCAATTTTAATCCTGAATTGAATAAAATCAATTGCAAATAAAAACATTTATTGTTGAAAGTAATATATATATATTTGAGTTTCATCCTATGGGATGTGTATTTATATTTAAACAAGTGTTTGTAACAACTAACTATTAGTTTTATTCTGCTCGGTATTATAAGTTATATAGGAGATATTATACTCAACTTATTTTAAAAGTATTATTTCAAATCATTCTCTCCTAGACATTTTCCTCACATAAAATTACTCACAACTTTAAAATAAATGCTCCTTATCAGCTTGTAATTTGTTCTATTCGATTGAGTGTAAAAAAAGAATAAAAATTGGTACGTAACTTAAAAATTTTAATTTATTAAACGATTGTAGATTCTTGATTACATTGATTAAAAATTATTAAAATAACTATTTTTAAGAAATTCTGATGTGATTGACAATAACTAAGTCCTTTTCAGAATCAGCGTCAAAAATTTTAAAAAAAGCTGCTAGTTTCATGAAGTCTGACCAAAAGCTGAAAAATATAGACTAGGTTTATTGAGTTTAAAGATTTTTAAAAAAGAAAGGGAAGGAAATCTAATTATTAAACTTACAAGTATCATAATGTTACAGATGTATAGAAAAATAAAAAGTGTTAAAATTGCATAATAAGATTGGAATTATACAGGGTGTTTATAAAGTCCCGGACCCATTTTGATGTTTAATAACTCATAAAATAATAAAGATAGATTAAAATTAATAACATTAATGGTTAGATAGACTCAAAAAGTTTCATGACCCTTGTCAATGAACTTCCACGTGTGACCCCTTCGTCGCACGGAGAATATCAAGTCGATAGTCGATTTCACGAGAGGTAGCTTTTTTTTTTACAGAAAAGACAATCTCATCAGTCGTATACTTAGACATGTTGGAAAACTTCGTATTTCCACAACTAGAAGAGCTTCAGCCACATGTCTTTTTGCAACAAGATGGTGCACCACCTCATTGGGGTATCATCGTTCGTAGTTCTTTGAATGACTATTTTACAGGAAGATGGATTGGGCGAGGAGGTCCAATTCCTTGGCCACCCAGATCACCTGATATAACGCGGCTGGACTTTTTTCTTTGGGGATTTATAAAGGACAATGTTTACAGGAGGATCGTGTCGAACATTGATGGCCTAAAAGCCAGAATTACAACCGCCATAGCCTCTGTGGATGCCGACATGCTTGCCGCTACCTGGCGTGAAATTGACTATCGACTTGATATTCTCCGTGCGACGAAGGGGGCACACGTGGAAGTTCGTTGACAAAGTTCATGAAAGTTTTTGAGTCTATCTAACCATTATGATATTAATTTTAATCTATCTTTATTATTTTATGAGTTATTAAACATCAAAATGGGTCCGAGACTTTATAAACACAATGTATATTTGAATTTCTGTAAATGTTGTTAATGGTAATACTGTCTTCAGTGTATTTTATTTTGTGACTGTGATACATGTCATGCTTTTTAGCTACGAGGATTGAATAGAAATGGCAGAAGATATTTATCTGAAAAGGAAAATTTATTTCATCCAGTTAATTTAAATGATAAAAAAATACTTTCTAATATTTTAAGACCTGCCACTATTATTGTAAATATGACTTTCCTACTAATTTATATTTTTTTTCCTTTTAGGTCCCAATAATTACAAGTTTCAACATGTAGACGGAAACAGTATTTAAAATAATTTTGTTGGTTTGTAAAAAAAGTGAAATTTTAGTTTTAAATAAAAGTACTTTGAATTTCAGCTGACTAATTATTTAAATTTGTAGTTTTATAGTTTTAAAAATTCAAGCACCTTAGACAACTATCTTCTAAAAATACGAGTATGAGTCCCATAAATAATTTTTACTAACTGTAGAATTTGGATAAGTGTTATTTTAAGATGATTTAAATCAATCTATTAAAATTATAGAAGAATTATGCATTTGAAACTTTCTTTTATAGCTTAACAAAAGAAGCAATTACTGCCGAAGGTTTAATATTAAAAATTTCAGGTTGATAAATGATCTCTACAAGTGAAAAAAATGAAATGTACATTATTCTTCATATAGTATATATAATATCTTTATGTATATATTATATTTTTTATATAGTGAGTCTAAAAATTAATAAACTAGGTGGTCCGTATAACACCTCACCTTCGTAAGTGCTAAAAAAAACATCTTTGGTTGATAAATTAATGCTTCTAAAAATACAAAAATATATACTTGAGGTTACGAAATAATAACTTAAGGTAGAACATGGAACACATGGCGCTAATTAAAAATAACCTTTCCAATTGTTGAAAATACACTTCAGGTTGATTTATAACAATCAGAAGTGTAAAATGGCCCACCTTAGGTTGAAAAATATGTACCTCTACAAGCATAAAATTATATACCTGAGATTGAAGAATAATTACCTGAGGTAGAACAAAATACATTTGAGGTTGATTTATAACAACCAGAAGTGAAAAACGACGCAACGCAGGTTGATAAATATATACCTCTACAAGCATAAAATTATATACCTGAGGTTGAAAAACAATTACCTGATGTCGAACAAAATACACCTGAGGTAGATTTATAATAAGCTGAAGTGTAAAATGACACACTATAGGTTGAAAAATATCTACCTCTACAAGCATAAAATTAGATACCTGAGGTTGAAAAATAATTACCTGAAGTCGAACAAAATACACCTGAGGTTGATTTATAATAACATGAAGTGTAAAATGACACACCTTAGGTTGTTGAATAAATACTTCCACAAGTGTAAAAAAATATACTTCAGGCTGAAATATATATACCTCTGGAGGTATATTTAAGGTATATTTGAGGTTGATTTTTAAGGTATTCATTTGCACCCTTTTCAACCTTTACGACGTATTTAAACAACAACCTCCTTATACCTTTAAAATATACCTCGTTTATACCTCATTTATACCTCGATTTTTTCATAAGGGTCATGTGTTCCATGTTCTACCTTAAATTATTATTTCGTAACCTGAAGTATATATTTTTGTATTTTTAGAAGTATTAATTTATCAACCAAAGATGCGACATTTTACATTTCAGGCTTATGTAGCTCAACCTAAAGCTGTTTTTTCAGTACTTACGAATGTGAGGTGTTCACCTAGTTGATTAATTTTTAACCTCACTATATAAAAAATATAATATATATATAAAGATATTATCTATATTATATGAAGAATAATGTATGTCATTACATTTTTTCACTGGTAGAGATCTTCATTTATCAATCTGAAGGTTTTAATATTAAACCTTCGGCAGTAATTGCTTCTTTTGTTAAGTTATAAAAGAAGGTTTTAAATGCATATTTCTTCTGTAATTTTAATAGATTGAATTAAATCATCTTAAAATAACACTTATCCAAGTTCTACAATTAGTAGAAACTATTTATGGGAACTCATATTTTTAGAAAATAGTTGTCTAATGTGTTTGAATTTCTTAAGCTATAAACCTACAAATTTAAATAATTAGTCAGCTAAAATTCAAATACTTTTATTTAAAACTAAAATTTAATTTTTTTACAAATCAACAAAATTATTTTAAATACTGTTTCCGTCTACCTGTTGAAACTTGTAACTATTGGAACCTAAAAGAAAAAAAAATGAATTAGTAAGTAAGTCATATTTAAAATAATAGTGGCAGGTTTTAAACTATTTAAATATTAGAAATTATTTTTTTTTATGATTTAAATTAACTGGATGAAGTTCATTTTCTTTTTCAGATAAATAGTAGTACTCTTCTGCCATTTCTATTCAATCATCATAGCTAAAAAGCATGACAGGTACCACAGACACAAAATAAAGTACACTGAAGTCAGTACTACCATTAACAACATTTACAGAAATTCAAAGATATAATTCCAATCTTAATATGCAATTTTAACACTTTGTATTTTTCTATACATTTGGTATCATTATGGTACTTGTAAGTTTGATAATTATATTTTCTTTCTTTCTTTTCTTACAAATCTTTAAACGCAATAAACCTAGTCTATATATTTTTAAACTTTTTGTCAGACTTTATGAAACTAATAGCTTATTTATAAATTTTAGACGCTGATTCTGAAAAGGACTTCTGTTATTGTCAATCACATAAGAGTTTCTTAAAAAATAGCTATATTAATATTTTTTAATAAATGTAATCAAGAATCAACAATCGTCTAATAAATTAAATTTTAAAGTTATGTACCAATTTTTATTCTTTTTTTACACTCAATCGAATAGAACAAATTGCAAGTTGATAAGGAGCATTTATTTTAAAGTTGTGAGTAATTTTATGTGAGGAAAATGTCTAAGAGAGAATGATTTGAAATAATACTTTTAAAATAAGTTGAGTACAATATCTCCTATATAATTTATAATACCAAGCAGATTAAAACTAACTAGGTGGCTCCGCCACCTGCTCGTTAACGCTCGCCAACCCCCGAGAATTGCTACGCAATCCCATGTGGTTCACGCCGTGAACCATGGCTCGCTCGCCAATGAACACAATGTTCTAGCACAAAGACATAGTATATTATCATCAAAGACATAGTATTTTATCATCAAAGACATAGTATTGTACTTATGTAGAAGAATTCTATCAATGTTCTTATTGGCTTTTAAAAAGTATATTAGCTATTTAGATTGTACATGGTGAACTGCAGTTCCTTGTAAGATAATAACCCTCAAAAAGTCTTTTATTTTCAAGAACACAAAAATTTGTTTTATCGCCAATGAAATATTTTTTGGTGATCAGCATTATTGATAAAGTACATAACATTTTAGAACAAAATAAGGATGTTTTACATACAATAAATTAAAATGCATGGCTGTTAGCATTACCCGAGAAATACCACGTGGAGGTCGCCATGCTGCATTTCTAATCGGGGAGTTTTGATTTTGGCAGTTCCCCTTGTCTACTGCCAATAGAAGTTTCAATTAAATTTTTTTCCAAAAAACATTTTTTTCTGCAAAGCTCTAAGAAATTAACACTGAACATTTAGAATTTTTTTGAAAACACAATTATAGATTTGGCATCTTGGAGCAATTACTGAAAAGCTGTCAAATGACTTAACTCCTAACAGGCCAACATAAAGTTGTCCATGACTAAAAACATGTTTAGTCAACACTAAACTGATTTTCTCAAAAGTCTGACCTTGTGACTTATTTATATAGTCATGGAGAAGGCCAGCCTAATTAATTCCTTATTGAGTTTAAATTAAATGTTATCATGTTTTTAGGGCATGAATCTGAATTGAACAACCTGATAACCCTTATGAAAAAATCGAGGTATAAATGAGGTATAAACGAGGTATATTTTAAAGGTATAAAGGAGGTTGTTATTTAAATACGTCGTTGAGGTTGAAAAGGGTGCAAATAAATACCTCAAAACCAACCTCAAATATACCTTAAATATACCACCAGAGGTATATATATTTCAACTTGAGGTGTTTAATTTTACATCTGGGGAGAGGTCGATATTTATTACTTTAAAGTGTTTCATTTTAAACCTTAGGTTATTACTTATCAGCCTGAAGTATATTTTTTTACACTTGTGGAAGTATTTATTCAACAACCTAAGGTGTGTCATTTTACACTTCAGGTTATTATAAATCAACCTCAGGTGTATTTTGTTCGATTTCAGGTAATTATTTTTCTACCTCAGGTATCTAATTTTATGCTTGTAGAGGTATATATTTTTCAAAAATCAACCTCAAGTGTATTTTATTCGACTTCAGGTAATTATTTTTCAACCTCAGGTTTTCAACCACCTATTTTTCAACCACCTAGTTTATTAATTTTTAGGCTCACTATATTAAAAATATAATATATATAAAGATATTATTTATATGATATGAAGAATGATGTATATCATTATATTTTTTTCACTAGTAGAGATCATTTATCAACCTGAAATTTTTAATATTAGACCTTCGGCAGTAATTGCTTCTTTTGTTAAGCTATAAAAAAAGTTTCAAATGCATAATTCTTCTATAATATTAATAGATTGATTTAAATCATTTTAAAATAACACTTATCCAAATTCTACAGTTAGTAAAAGTTATTTATGGGAACTCATACTCGTATTTTTAGAAGATAGTTGTCTATGGTGCTTAAATTTTTAAAGCTATAAAACTACAAATTTAAATAATTAGTCAGCTGAAATTCAAAGTACTACTTTTATTTAAAACTAAAATGTCATTTTTTTTACAAACCAACAAAATTATTTTAAATACTGTTTCCGTCTACATGTCGAAACTTGTAATTATTGGAACCTAAAAGAAAAAAAAATATGAATTAGTAAGAAAGTCATATTTACAATAATAGTGGCAGGTTTTAAAATATTAGAAATTGTTTTTTTTTCTTTATGATTTAAATTAACTGGATGAAATTAATTTTCCTTTTCAGATAAATAGTATTACTCTTCTGCCATTTCTATTCAATCCTCGTAGCTAAAAAGCATGATATGTATCACAACCACAAAATAAAATACACTGAAGACAGTATTACCATTAACAACATTTACAGAAATTCAAATATGCAGGGTGTTTATAAAGTTCCGCACCCATTTTGATGTTTAATAACTCATAAAATTATAAAGATAGATTAAAATTAATAACATCAATGGCTAGATAGACTCAAAAAGTTTCACGACCCTTGTCAATGAACTTCCACGAGTGCCCCCTTCGTCGCACGGAGAATATTTAGTACATAGTCAATTTCACGCCAGGTAGCGACAAGCATGTCGGCATCCACAGAGGGTATTGCGGTTGTAATTCTGGCTTTTAGGTCAATGTTCGACACGATCCTCCTGTAAACATTGTCCTTTATAAATCCCCAAAGAAGAAAGTCCAGCCGCGTTATATCAGGTGATCTGCATGGCCAAGGGATTGGACCTCCTCGCCCAATCCATCTTCCTGTAAAATAGTCATTCAAAGAACTACGAACGATGATACCCCAATGAGGTGGTGCACCATCTTGTTGCAAAAAGACATGTGGCTGAAGCTCTTCTAGTTGTGGAAATACAAATTTTTCCAACATGTCTAAGTATACGACTGATGAGACCGTCTTTTCTGTAAAAAAGAAAGCTACCTGGCGTGAAATTGACTATCGACTTGATATTCTCCGTGCGACGAAGGGGGCAAACGTGGAAGTTCATTGACAAGGGTCATGAAACTTTTTGAGTCTATCTAACCATTTATGTTATTAATTTTGATCTATCTTCATTATTTAATGAGTTATTGAACATCAAAATGGCTCCGGGACTTTATAAACACCCTGTATAATTCCAATCTTATTATGCAATTTTAACACTATATATTTTCCTATGCATCTGTAACATTATGGTACTTGTAAGTTTAATAGTTAGATTTTCTTTTTTCTCTTTTTTTAAAAATCTTCAAACTCAATAAATCTATTCTTTATTTTCAAACTTTTTGTCAGACTTCATGAAACTAATAGTTTTTTTTTAAAATTTTTGACGTTGATTCAGAAAAGGACTTACGTTATTGTCAATCACATCATAGTTTCTTTAAAAATAGTTATTTTAATATTTTTTAATCTATGTAATCAAGAATCAACAATCGTTTAATGAATTAAAATTTTAAAGTTATGTACCAATTTTTATTCTCTTTTTACACTCAATCAAATAGAACAAATTACAAGCTGATAAGGAGCATTTATTTTAAAGTTGTGAGCAATTTTATGTGAGTAAAATGTCTAAGAGAGAATGATTTGAAAGAATACTTTTAAAAAAAGTTGAGCATAATATCTCCTATATAACTTATAATACCAAGCAGAATAAAACTAATAGTTAGTTGTTACAAACACTTGTTTAAATATAAATACACATCCCATAGGATGAAATTCAAAACACTGCATATTACTTTCAACCATAAATGTTTTTATTTGCAATTGATTTTATTCAATTCAGGATCAAAATTGCATACTATACTGACTTATTTCTAAAAAATTTAAGATTTCCGAAATTCGCACATTTTTGAAGTAGTGAACCATAAACAGCTGCATGAAAATGCTCATAACCTTGAAACAAATTGTCATATAAACTTGAAATCGGATTTAACTTAATTCCGCTCAATATTCTAATAAGTAATAACAATCTGCTTAGTAAATAATTAACGTGGGTAAAATGCGAGAAAATAACATGTAGTGAAAATAGCAGTTTCGTGATCAAACATGAAGAAGTGAGCTAGTACAGTTACTAGTTTTCAATTATCATGTATGTTATTAATTTTAATCTATCTTTATTATTTTATGAGTTATTAAACATCAAAATGGGCCCGGGACTTTATAAACACCCTGTATAATTCCAATCTTATTATGCAATTTTAACACTTTTTATTTTTCTATACATCTGTAACATTATGGTATTTGTAAGTTTAATAATTAGATTTCCTTCCCTTTCTTTTTTAAAAATCTTTAAACTCAATAAACCTAGTCTATATTTTTCAGCTTTTGGTCAGACTTCATGAAACTAGCAGCTTTTTTTTAAATTTTTGACGCTGATTCGGAAAAGGACTTACGTTATTGTCAATCACATCAGAGTTTCTTAAAAAATAGTTATTTTAATATTTTTTAATCTATGTAATCAAGAATCAACAATCGTTTAATAAATTAAAATTTTAAAGTTATGTACCAATTTTTATTCTTCTTTTACACTCAATCAAATAGAACAAATTACAAGCTGATAAGGAGCATTTATTTTAAAGTTGTGAGTAATTTTATGTGAGGAAAATGTCTAAGAGAGAATGATTTGAAATAATACTTTTAAAATAAGTTGAGTATAATATCTCCTATATAACTTATAATACCGAGCAGAATAAAACTAATAGTTAGTTGTTACAAACACTTGTTTAAATATAAATACACATCCCATAGGATGAAACTCTAAATAATGCATATTACTTTCAACAATAAATGTTTTATTTGCAATCGATTTTATTCAATTCAGGATTAAAATTGCATACTACACTGACTTATTTCTAAAATATTTAAGATTTCCGAAATTCGCACATTTTTGAAGTAGTGAACCATAAACAGCTGCATGAAAAAGCTCATAACCTTGAAACAAATTGTCATATAAACTTGAAATCGGATTTAATTTCATTCTGCCCAATATTCTAATAAGTAATGACAATCTGCTTAGTAAATAATTAACGTGGGTAAATTGAGAAAAAATAACAAGTAGTGAAAATAGCAGTGTGATCAAACATAAAAAAGTGGGCTAGTACAGTTACTAGTTTTCAATCATCAAATATCTAGCAAACTATTGTTATCAACAATTGAATAAATGGTGTAGTTTATTAGGAGAGATTACTTTTTCTTTATGGTATGAATTCAGAACTATATCCTAGGGGAAGTCTGAGCAGTAGCTTGCTTGTCTCTTCTTCTGCGCCGCCGCGCATGTGCTATTTACAGCCTAGGTCATCTCAGTAATATCAGGGAACTGTGGATAAGCTCTGTAAATATATATATATATATATATATATATATATATATATATATATATATATATATATATATATATATATATATATATATATATATATATATATATATATATATATATATATATATATATATATATATATATAATATAAACTTTGCAACAAATATACAAACGATAAGCATACAGCTAAAGTAGAATTTCAAAGCAAAATTGCTATTTTAAAAATCTTTCAATTTTCAATGATTTATTTATAAAAAAAATTGTGAACATTTTTCTCAATTAATCAGCGTGCATACTGCTACGTTAAAACATATACATTTAAGCAAAATAAAAAGAATAGTTCTATTTGACTGAACTACAAACAATAAAATATACTGTGCATAACCTGCTGTAACGGTTCACCAGTAATGTTACCCAAAACAGTGACGAGAAATATTTCGGTTATTCTCTCTTATTGCTAAGCCTACAACGATGGCCTCTAAGAATATCCTCCAACTTAAATTATTTAAGATCAGGACGCGTCGTTAAAACAAAAATAATAAAATTTAAGTTTCAAAATTGAAGCATATTTGATTAAAAGTGATAAAACTAAATTAATAAATGTCAAGCACACTTACCGAATTTCGAATAGACTTTCGATTGTCAACACACACGCCATTTGCCGGCTCGCATGGAACTCTGGGAAGTGAGTTAGTTAATATGAAGTGTACTTTAAGCAACCTTAAAACAAGCTTAGGTATAAATAAAATGACTTCAACGCCTCAATAAATACCTCACTCTCTTTAGTTGAAATAAGGTATATTTTTTATACCTCATAAATACCTCAATATCGTTAGTAGAAAAAAGGTATATTTTTTATACCTCGTAATTACCTCACTCTCGTTAGTTGAAATAAGGTTGATTTTTTTATACCTCATAAATACCTCTTTTGTTACAAGTGTAAGAGAAACAACCTCGTATACCTTAAAAATCATCCTATCAGTCTGGATGATTTGAAGTGAATTTAAAACAACCTCAAAATAAGCTTAGGTATAAATAAAATGACTTCATATACCTCAATAAATACCTTTTTATCGTTAGTTGATATAAGGTAAAAATTTTTATACCTCAAAAATACCTCTTTTGTTACAAGTGTAAGAAAATAAACCTGGTATACCTTAAAAATCTCCTTATCAGTCTGGTTGATTTGAAGTGAATTTTAAACAACCTCAAAACAAGCTGAAGTATATATAAATCAACCTCGTACACCTTAATTACAACCTTTACGAGGTATAATTTTTATTGCTGTTTTCTCTGCAACCTTAAATATACCTCAAATATACCTCAAAACAACCTTAATTCCTCAAAAATACCTCAAATCAACCTTAAATATACCTTAAATTTTCATAAGGGTAGTTAGAATGATTGCCTGGATTTTCCGATTTTATCAAAACTCAAGAAAAATAGAAAGAAATTCCTCAGAAAGCCTATCTGTGTCCGAAATTGAAAGAGATGAAAAAGCAATTTATCGTTTTATACAAAAGGGCGTATTTTCCAATGAAGCTGATTTAAGTTTTCGTACTCTCAGAACCATGGAAACGGAAGAAGGAATTTTTAGAGTGAAGACAAATATAATTCAAAGGAAAGATAAAGAATGTTTTCTATATCCTGTGCTTTTACCCTCCAATCATCCTGTGGTACACCGTTTAATAATTGAAAAACACATCGAACATCAACATGCAGGAGTAGCAACACTTATGTCACTTCTAAGAGAAAACTTTTGGATTTTAAAGTCAAGGAAGACCATACGTAACATCATAAGAGAGTGCATTATAGGTCAATGATTCGATAAGCAAAAACTAGAAGTATTACCAAAGATTCCACTAGAAGATAGAGTCCGAGACGCAGCGGTATTTGAAGTCATCGGTATTAACTTGGCAGGACCACTGTTTCTTCGTGATGGTTCCAAATCGTGGATTGTGTTATTTACCTGTGCGATATACCGCGCATTACACCTGGAGCTGATAACATCTCTGTCGACGGAAGCCTTCATCCAATCCCTGAGGAGGTTTATTTCAAGAAGAGGCAGGCCATACATTATCTATTCTGACAATGGCACCAATTTCCTAGGCACGCAGAGAGCACTCATGAACATCAGTAGTAAGCAGGGGTTTTGGTGCGGCGGAACTTATTTCTGCCCGCCTGGAAGTGACGTCCTCATGGAAAGTCAACCGGAAGTTGCTTATTTCTGCCCGCCCATAAACCGGAAGTTGCTTATTTCTGCCCGCCCATAAACCGGAAGTTGCTTATTTCTGCCCGCCCATAAACCGGAAGTTGCTTATTTCTGCCCGTTTACCTATTTCTGCCCGCCTGAAACTTCGTCTGCAGCGTCATGGGGAGCTTATTTCTTTTTTTCTTAAGCCTAATATATTTTTAGTTTCGGTTTCTGTTTTTAATTTAGTTTCGTTTTTTTAAATATTATTTAGTTTATTAGTTTATTGAGGGTGGCAACACTTATTATTTTTAATATTAGTTTTTAAAGATGGCAACACTTAGAAGCTTTGTTATTTGGGAGATATTGTATATTATGAAGTTATGACGTCATCTCTTATTACATAACACATAAATAATATCATACTTTTACTCTAGTGGCGCCATCTATGTGAGAATTTTAGGAATAAAATAACTTTAAATCTATTTTAATATTTAAATCTGTTTTAATATTATTTATTAAATATAATTAAGGCTGAGGATCGAACTCGCGCCATTTAAAAAGCCTTCGTGGGTCAGTAGTTGGATATCATAACCGCTGACCTACGAATGCTTGGTCAGATATGTGCAAATAAGTTAAACCTTTGTATAGTGAGCACGCGTATAAATAAAAACTGTTTGATATCGATATCTTAATACAGTTTCATCGATATTCACTTAACCTTTAACAGTTATTAAATAATTATTTCTGCTCCTCTTAATGTTATTATAACTTTCTCTGGATGGCAACGGTACTGACCATACACGTGTTAATTATTACATAATAAATAAATGATATCATGCACACAGTTTTAATTCTAATGGCTCCATCTATACTTAAATATTAAAAAGAAAATATATTAAAAACTCTTAATTTAGTTATTTTTAATATAAATATAGTTGATATAATAGACTTTATTTATTATTAACCTAATCAATATTAATGAATACATTTCAAATAAATTGATTCAATATTAAAATAAAAATTGTATTAAGTATGTCTACTGTGAATATTAAAAGTATTAGACTTAAAGGCGTATTAATTTTAAATCAATGAATGTTATTTTATAGGATTAGATATTTATCACCTTCGTTTGGATTTACGGTTATCAATGTAGTTTGGTTATTTTTGAACCCAGGTACAAAGGGAACTCCTAGATCTTGAGACAATACATGTCTTCGAAGTGGATTTTGGGAGTACCCATGTTATATGAAGAGGAAAACCACGAAAACCTCCTACGCTTAGTCCGACGTCAAGCAGTGGGCATGGATTTGTTAATCAGTATCCTGGGAATGTACAGAGATCAGAGGAAAAACTTAAGGTTTTAGTAAAATAAATGTTATCATTTTATATATATTATAATGGTGTCATCTATACTTAAAATGTTATAAAGTTTAGTTATTTTTTGATATATGTATAGTTGATATAAATGACTGTAATTATTATTAAACTATTAAATATTACCTATTATTATCCTATTCAGTAAGAAAGTACCCCCTTTAATAATTAATACAAAAAAGTTTAGGAACAATATATTGAATTTTCTGAAAAAAACTGGAAAATATAAAAAACTTTCTTCGAAAAACTGGAAACTTTTTACAAAAAGGAAAAATATTTTACTAAAAGAGAGAAAATTTTCAAAAAAAAAAAAAAGAAATATTTCTGAAATGTTAGAAATTTTATACGAAAATAAAAATATTTCCTGAAAACTGGAAAATGTTAATAAAAAGTTTGAAATATTTTTACAAAACTAGGACGTTTTTTACAAAAAACAAAAATATTTTACTAAAAGATTGAAAATTTTTATAAAAATAAGAAATATTTTCTGAAATGTTAGAAATTTTTTTCGAAAATAAAAATATTTTCTGAAAACTGGAAAATGTTAATAAAAAGTTTGAAATATTTTTACAAAACTAGGATATTTTTTTACAAAAAGCAAAAATATTTTACTAAAAGATAGAAAATCTTCATAAAAATAAATAAAATTTTCTGAAAGTTGGAAAATGCTAATAAAAAGTTTGAAATATTTTTACAAAACTAGGATAAGTTTTACAAAATACGAAAATATTTTCTAAAAGATAGAAAATCTTCATAAAAAAAAAAAATATTTTCTGTAATGTTAGAAATTTTTTTACAAAAATAAAAATATTATCTGAAAATTACAAAATGCTAATAAAAAGTTTGAAATATTTTTACAAAGCTGGGATATTTTTTTACAAAAAGCGAAAATATTTTACTAAAAGATAGAAAATCTTCATAAAATAAGAAATATTTTCTGTACTGTTAGAAATTTTTTTTTTGCAAAAGTAAAAATATTTTCTGAAAATTGGAAAATGTTAATAAAAAGTTTGAAATATTTTAACGAAACTAGGATATTTTATATCCTTACAATTTTGATTAACTGATAAGACCCAAACGTCCCGGACAGAAATTATCTATATACATGAGAATATAGTTATCGTGAATCTCCCACGTTCTGTTAATATATAGAGAGATAATTTTAGATCCGACTTCTAATTTTAAAATTAAGTAAGCTTAAGTTATTATAATTTCAAATAAGAAAATTAAAGTATTTATAACATTAAAAAATTAACCATTTTGTGTTTCTTTGGTTTAATTTCCATACGCTTGTTGGGAAGTAGTGCAGAGTATTCATTTTTCAGAGTATTATATTTTTCGCTGTATTCGTCTTATAAAGAATTAGCATGTCAAAACGGGAAAGAGATTCTGAAAAAGTAAGAAATATTTTTTTTCATTATTTCACTAAACATTTTCTATTCAAATAAACTCCTTTTTTAAAAAACTTTTACACATTAATTATGTTTTTTACTATATTTCTTAAATTATGTGAAGCATCTCAAATACAATTATTCGTTATAATACTACATGCGTTTAATTTTACATGCTATTAAATATTTTTTCTGTATAAGGGTTCTGAACCACCTTAACCTGTACGACTAAGTTTAATTATTTGAGTTTTATCTTTAGGTTTAGATTTATTTATTGAATTTAATTTTTGAAGTTTAACTGTATATTTGAGTGAATAAATTGTTTTTATTTATAAGATCAGAGAAGTTATTTTTATGCTACAATTACATATTTCAATTAATAATTTATTTGCGTTTACTTATTAATTTTTATTTATAACATTAAAGAGTTAATTTTTATTGTTTATTCTGATTACTTTCATTTGTTATTTTTTTCTATTCATTTGTTTAATATTTTGAAGCAATTTTTATTTTATTTTTATAGTGTGATGATGGGACTGAATTTAATTTCAGTGAACCTGGTTTTGATTTTAACGAGTCAGATGATGAGGTAATCATTGTTTGTATTTTGATTTTATCTTTGAGTTTAAAATATTATTTTTGTTTATTAAATTTATTCAACATGTTTAAATATTAAATTTATTCGACATAATTATTCTTAATCACCAACTATAATCTTTAGTTCTTAGGCGGTTTGCCTCAAGAATTTCTTGAAAGTGAAGACATAATTGGGGAAACTACGCAAACTTTCTTCGAAGACGATGATTCATTAATGGGTGAAGTTACTCAGGGTTTTATAGAAGCTTCACAAGTTTTTCAGAATTTACCACTTTAATACCAAGTTGGTTCGGTATTTGAGGTAATAATTTTATTTTAGTATTTTAAATCTATTTTCAAATTGAAAATGACTCTCCCCCCTCCTAAAACCATCTAATTTATTTTCATTATCAGTCTAAACCAGACCTTTCCAGTAGTGGAACAGTATATGTTGAAGAATTACCGCCTCCTCCACAAATTGATGATGTAAGTTTTAATTGGAATTATTCTTTTTATTTGTTTTACGCTTATTTATTATCTCAACTAAATACAGCTTCCACAACTCCCAATGGTTACTTTTATCGCTATCTTGAAGAAATTATATTATGTTTCTTGTAGTACTGTCTTTTCCAGATTTTTGTGTCGTAAAGTCTACATTTAATTCTTTACTTATTAATTTTTATTTTTTTTAGTTGAATCCTGCGATAATCCTTAGCGCAGAAAAAAGTGGAAAACAGAGTGCATAGTGGAGGCGACCCACTTGAAAAAGCGTGCATAGTGGATGCTATACCCACTTGAAAAAAAGCAGTGGCGACGTCCACTTTAATAACCGCGGAGTGCACCAGGAGAAGGGTCCTCGTCCCGCACTCTGGATGGTCCATAAAACCAACGGATTCTCCTATCTTCATGATTTAAAATTAATGTTAAAGTAATTTTATAGTAAATATTTATTGATCTAATTTAAAGTAATCATTTTAAAATCTTAACTTTAAAATCTTTAATAAAATATGTTTGCTTTAAATATGAAGATTTTCTATCTTTTAGTGAAATATTTTTGCTTTTCGCAAAAAATATCCTAGTTTTGTAAAAATAATTCAAACTTTTTACTAACATTATCCAATTTTCAGATAATATTTTTATTTTTGTAAAAAAAATTTCTAACATTACAGAAAATATTTCTTATTTTATGAAGATTTTCTATCTTTTAGTAAAATATTTTCGCTTTTTGTAAAACATATCCTAGTTTTGTAAAAATATTTAAAACTTTTTATTAACATTTTCCAATTTTCAGAAAATATTTCTTATTTTTATGAAGATTTTCTATATTTTAGTAATATATTTTTGCTTTTTGTAAAAAATATCCTAGTTTCGTTAAAATATTTCAAACTTTTTATTAACATTTTCCAATTTTCAGAAAATATTTTTTATTTTTATGAAGATTTTCTATCTTTTAGTAAAATATTTTAACTTTTTGTAAAAAATATCCTAGTTTTGGGAAAATATTTCAAACCTTTTATTAACAATTAACAATTTTAATTTTCCAATTTTCAGAAAATATTTCTTATTTTTATGAAGATTTTCTATATTTTAGTAATATATTTTTGCTTTTTGTAAAAAATATCCTAGTTTCGTTAAAATATTTCAAACTTTTTATTAACATTTTCCAATTTTCAGAAAATATTTTTCTTTTGCAAAAAAAATTTCTAACAGTACAGAAAATATTTCTTATTTTATGAAGATTTTCTATCTTTTAGTAAAATATTTTCGCTTTTTGTAAAAAAATATCCCAGTTTTGTAAAAATATTTCAAACTTTTTATTAGCATTTTCCAATTTTCAGATAATATTTTTACTTTTGTAAAAAAATTTCTAACATTACAGAAAATATTTTTTTTTTTTTATGAAGATTTTCTATCTTTTAGAAAATATTTTCGTATTTTGTAAAACTTATCCTAGTTTTGTAAAAATATTTCAAACTTTTTATTAGCATTTTCCAACTTTCAGAAAATTTTATTTATTTTTATGAAGATTTTCTATCTTTTAGTAAAATATTTTTGCTTTTTGTAAAAAAATATCCTAGTTTTGTAAAAATATTTCAAACTTTTTATTAACATTTTCCAGTTTTCAGAAAATATTTTTATTTTCGAAAAAAATTTCTAACATTTCAGAAAATATTTCTTATTTTTATAAAAATTTTCAATCTTTTAGTAAAATATTTTTGTTTTTTGTAAAAAACGTCCTAGTTTTGTAAAAATATTTCAAACTTTTTATTAACATTTTCCAGTTTTCAGGAAATATTTTTATTTTCGTATAAAATTTCTAACATTTCAGAAATATTTCTTTTTTTTTTTTTTGAAAATTTTCTCTCTTTTAGTAAAATATTTTTCCTTTTTGTAAAAAGTTTCCAGTTTTTCGAAGAAAGTTTTTTATATTTTCCAGTTTTTTTCAGAAAATTCAATATATTGTTCCTAAACTTTTTTGTATTAATTATTAAAGGGGGTACTTTCTTACTGAATAGGATAATAATAGGTAATATTTAATAGTTTAATAATAATTACAGTCATTTATATCAACTATACATATATCAAAAAATAACTAAACTTTATAACATTTTAAGTATAGATGACACCATTATAATATATATAAAATGATAACATTTATTTTACTAAAACCTTAAGTTTTTCCTCTGATCTCTGTACATTCCCAGGATACTGATTAACAAATCCATGCCCACTGCTTGACGTCGGACTAAGCGTAGGAGGTTTTCGTGGTTTTCCTCTTCATATAACATGGGTACTCCCAAAATCCACTTCGAAGACATGTATTGTCTCAAGATCTAGGAGTTCCCTTGTCTCCTGGGTTCAAAAATAACCAAACTACATTGATAACCGTAAATCCAAACGAAGGTGATAAATATCTAATCTTATAAAATAACATTCATTGATTTAAAATTAATACGCCTTTAAGTCTAATACTTTTAATATTCACAGTAGACATACTTAATACAATTTTTATTTTAATATTGAATCAATTTATTTGAAATGTATTCATTAATATTGATTAGGTTAATAATAATTAAAGTCTATTATATCAACTATATTTATATTAAAAATAACTAAATTAAGAGTTTTTAATATATTTTCTTTTTAATATTTAAGTATAGATGGAGCCATTAGAATTAAAACTGTGTGCATGATATCATTTATTTATTATGTAATAATTAACACGTGTATGGTCAGTACCGTTGCCATCCAGAGAAAGTTATAATAACATTAAGAGGAGCAGAAATAATTATTTAATAACTGTTAAAGGTTAAGTGAATATCGATGAAACTGTATTAAGATATCGATATCAAACAGTTTTTATTTATACGCGTGCTCACTATACAAAGGTTTAACTTATTTGCACATATCTCACCAAGCATTCGTAGGTCAGTGGTTATGATATCCAACTACTGACCCACGAAGGCTTTTTAAATGGCGCGAGTTCGATCCTCAGCCTTAATTATATTTAATAAATAATATTAAAACAGATTTAAATATTAAAATAGATTTAAAGTTATTTTATTCCTGAAATTCTCACATAGATGGCGCCACTAGAGTAAAAGTATGATATTATTTATGTGTTATGTAATAAGAGATGACGTCATAACTTCATAATATACAATATCTCCCAAATAACACAGCTTCTAAGTGTTGCCATCCTTAAAAACTAATATTAAAAATAATAAGTGTTGCCACCCTCAATAAACTAATAAATTAAATAATATTTAAAAAAACGAAACTAAATTAAAAACAGAAACCGAAACTAAAAATATATTAGGCTTAAGAAAAAAAGAAATAAGCTCCCCATGACGCTGCAAACGAAGTTTCAGGCGGGCAGAAATAGGTAAACGGGCAGAAATAAGCAACTTCCGGTTTATGGGCGGGCAGAAATAAGCAACTTCCGGTTGACTTTCCATGAGGACGTCACTTCCAGGCGGGCAGAAATAAGTTCCGCCGCACCAAAACCCCTGCTTACTACTAACATCGATTGGCAGACAGTACAAAATATGACAACTGCTCAAAAGATACGTTGGAGATTTAACCCCCCATCCGCCGCATGGTGGGGTGGATGGTGGGAGAGACTAGTTAGAATAGTTAAACAAGTCTAAAGAAAAGTTCTGGGTCTTGCTTCCCTGAACTATGAAGAACTTACCTTTACGAAAATTTAAGGTATATTTAAGGTTGATCTAAGGTATTTCTGAGGTATTAAGGTTGATTTGAGGTATATTTGAGGTTGCACAGAAAACAGCAATAAAAATTATACCTCGTAAAGGTTGTAATTAAGGTGTACGAAGTTGTTTTATATGCACTTCAGCTTGTTTTGAGGTTGTTTAAAATTCACTTCAAATCAACCAGATTGATAAGGTGATTTTTGAGGTATACTAAGTTGATTTTCTTACACTTGTAACAACAGAGGTACTTTTGAGGTACAAAAATTTTTACCTTGTTTCAACTAAAGAAAGTGAGGTATTTATTGAGGTATATGGAGTCATTTTTTTTACACCTATGCTTATTTTGAGGTTGTTTTAAATCCACTTCAAATCAACCAGACTGATGAGGTGATTTTTAAGGTATGCGAGGTTGTTTTTCTTACACTTGTATCAAAAGAGGTATTTATGAGGTATAAAAAAATCAACCTTATTTCAACTAACGAGAGTGAGGTATTTACGAGGTATAAAAAAATATATCTTTTTTCAATTAAAGAGAGTGAGGTATTTATCGAGGTATATGAAGTCATTTTATTTATACCTAAGCTTATTTTGCCGTAGTTTTAAAATCACTTCATACCAACCAGACTGATAAGGTGATTTTTAAGGTATACGAGGTTGTTTTTCTTACACTTGTAACAAAAGAGGTATTTATGAGGTATAAAAAAATCAACCTTATTTCAACTAACGAGAGTGAGGTATTTATTGTGGTGTATGAAGTCATTTTATTTATACCAAAGCTTGTTTTAAGGTTGTTTAAAGTACACTTCATATTAACTAGCTCAATTCCCAGAGTTCCGTACGGGCCGGCAAATGGCGTGTGTGTTGTCGAAAGTGCATTCGAAATTCGGTAAGTGTGCTTGACATTTATTAATTTGGTTTTATCACTTTTAATCAAATATGCTTCAATTTTCAAACTTAAATTTTATTATTTTTGTTTTAAAGATGCCTCCTGATCTTAAATAGTTTAAGTTGGAGGATATTCTTAGAAGCTATTAGTGTAGGCTTAGCAATAAGAGAGAACAATCGAAATATTTCTCGTCGCTGTTTAGGGTAGCGTTACTGGTGAATCGTTACAGCAGGTTATGCACAGTATATTTTATTGTTTGTAATTTATTCAAATATAACTATTCTTTTATTTTGCTTAAATGTATATGTTTCAACGTTGCAGTATGCAAGCTGATTAGTTGAGTAAAATGTTCATAATTTCTCTCATAAATAAATCATTGAAAATTGAAATATCTTCAAAATAGCAATTTTGCTTTGAAATTCCACTATAGCTGTATGCTTATCGTTTGCTCGGATATCTGTTGCAAAGTTTATATTGTTGTTTATGAGTCAAAATATGTATATTAACACTGCATTTTAAATCTGATTTTTTTTTAAATCTGATTAACGTGCAATTTCTTTTTCTTACATATATATATATATATATATATATATATATATATATATATATATATATATATATATATATATATATATATATATATATATATATATATATATATATATATATATATATATATATATATATATATATATATATATATATATATATATATATATATATATATATATATATATATATATATATATATATATATATATATATATATATATATATATATATATATATATTTACAGAGCTTTTCCACTGTTCCCTGATATTGCTGAGATGACCTAGGCTGTAAATAGCACATGTGCAGCAGCGATGAAGAAGTGACTAGCAAGTTACTGCTCAGCCTTCCCCTAGGAAATAGTTCTGAATTCATACCATAAAGAAAAAGTAATCTCTCCTAATAAACTACACCATTTATTCAATTGTTGATAACAATAGTTTGCTAGATATTTGATGATTGAAAACTAGTAACTGTACTAGCCCACTTTTTTATGTTTGATCACACTGCTATTTTCACTACTTGTTATTTTTTCTCAATTTACCCACGTTAATTATTTACTAAGCAGATTGTCATTACTTATTAGAATATTGGGCAGAATGAAATTAAATCCGATTTCAAGTTTATATGACAATTTGTTTCAAGGTTATGAGCTTTTTCATGCAGCTGTTTATGGTTCACTACTTCAAAAATGTGCGAATTTCGGAAATCTTAAATGTTTTAGAAATAAGCCAGTATAGTTTCTTATGCAATTTTAATGTTGAATCAATTGCAAATAAAGACATTTATTGTTAAAAGTAATATGCAATTTTTTGAATTTCATTTTAATGGATGTGTTTTTATATTTAAATAAATGTTTGTAACAACTAGCTATTAGTTTTATTCTGCTTGGTATTATAAATTATATAGGAGATATTGTACTCAACTTATTTTATAAGTATTATTTCAAATCATTCTCTCTTAGACATTTTCCTCACATAAAATTATTCACAACTTTAAAATAAAGAGCTCCTTATCAACTTGTAATTTGTTCTATCCGATTGAGTGTAAAAAAAAGAATAAAAATTGGTACATAACTTTAAAATTTAATTTATTAGACGATTGTTGATTCTTGATTATATTTATTAAAAAATATTAAAATAACTATTTTTTAAGAAACTCTTATGTGATTGACAATAACGGAAGTCCTTTTCAGAATCAGCGTCCAAAATTTATAAAAAAGCTATTAGTTTCATAAAGTCTGACAAAAAGTTTAAAAATATATAGACTAGGTTTATTGAGTTTAAAGATTTGTAAGAAAAGAAAGAAAGAAAATATAATTATCAAACTTACAAGTACCTTAATGATACCAAATGTATAGAAAAATACAAAGTGTTAAAATTGCATATTAAGATTGGAATTATATCTTTGAATTTCTGTAAATGTTGTTAATGGTTAGTACTGATTTCAGTGTACTTTATTTTGTGGCTGTGGTACCTGTCATGCTTTTTAGCTATGAGGATTGAATAAAAATGGCAGAAGAGTTCTACTATTTATCTGAAAAAGAAAATTAACTTCATCCAGTTAATTTAAATCATAAAAAAATAATTTCTAATATTTTAATAGTTTAACACCTGCCACTATTATTGTAAGTATGACTTTCTTACTAATTCATTTTTTTTCTTTTAGGTTCCAATAATTACAAGCTTCAACAGGTAGACGGAAGCAGTATTTAAAATAATTTTGTTGATTTGTAAAAAAATTAAATTTTAGTTTTAAATAAAAGTATTTGAATTTCAGCTGACTAAGTATTTAAATTTGCAGTTTTATAGCTTAAGAAATTCAAGTGTTAAGAATTCTTAAGAATTTGGATAAGTGTTATTTTAAGATGATTTAATTCAATCTATAAAAATTACATAAGAATTATGCATTTAAAACCTTCTTTTATAACTTAACAAAAGAAGCAATTACTGCCGAAGGTTTAATATTAAAAACTTCAGATTGATAAATGAAGATCTCTACTAGTGAAAAAATGTAATGACATACATTATTCTTCATATAATATAGATAATATCTTTCTATATATATTATATTTTTTATATAGTGAGGTTAAAAATTAATCAACTAGGTGAACACCTCACATTCGTAAGTACTGAAAAAACAGCTTTAGGTTGAGCTACATAAGCCTGAAGTGTAAAATGTCGCATCTTTGGTTGATAAATTAATACTTCTAAAAATAGAAAAATATATACTTCAGGTTACGAAATAATAACTTAAGGAAGAACATGGAACACATGACGTTAATAAAAAAAATAACATTTCCAAGTGTTGAAAATACACTTCAGGTTGATTTATAACAACAAGAAGTGTAAAACGACACCCCACAGGTTGATAAATATATACCTCTACAAACATAAAATTATATACCTGAGGTTGAAAAATAATTACCTGAGGTAGAACAAAATACACCCAAGGTTGATTTATAACAACAGAAGTGTAAAATGACACACCATTGGTTGATAAATATATACCTCTACAAGCATAAAATTATATACCTGAGGTTGAAAAATAATTTCCTGAGGTAGAACAAAATACACCTGAGGTTGATTTATAACAACCAGAAGTGTAAAACGACACAACACTGGTTGATAAATATATACCTCTACAAGCATAAAATTATATACCTGAGGTTGAAAAATAATTACATGAGGTAGAACAAAATACACCTGAGGTTGATTTATAATAACCTGAAGTGTAAAATGACACACCTTAGGTTGTTGAAAAAATACTTCCACAAGTGTAAAAAAATATACTTCAGGCTGATAAGTAATAACCTAAGATTGAAAACAAAACACTTTAAAGTAGTAAATATCTACCTCTCCACAGATGTAAAATTAAACACCTCAGGTTGAAACATATATACCTCTGGAGGTATATTTAAGGTATATTTGAGGTTGATTTTGAGGTATTCATTTGCACCCTTTTCAACTTTAACGACGTATTTAAATAACAACCTCCTTTATACCTTTCAAATATACCTCGATTTTTTTCATAAGGGTAATACAATACTATGTGAGTGCGAACAGATTTTAAATTCTAGACCAATTACATATGTGTCAGAAGATGCAAAAGATCCTTCCCCTTTGACACCTATGATGTTTCTCCATGAACTGCCATTATCGGGAGTCCCAGATATTGATGAAATAGATGCTAAAGAACTTAGTCGTAGAGCCAAGTACAGACAACAACTTCGTAATGATTTGAGAAACAGGTTTCGCAACGAATATCTAGGACAGTTAAGACTCTACTCTGTTAAGAACAAAAGATTTGTTAAAGTGAATGTTGGAGACTTAGTTCTTTTAGAGGAGGCCAACAAAAAGCGTATCCATTGTCCCTTAGCTAAAATTGTCGAGATTCTACCCGGAAAGTGATTCGCCTTGCTAAAGTTAAAACAGAAAACAGTGTTTTCCTCCGTCCAGTACAAAGACTCTACCCTATAGAACTTCAACCTCTAGAATATGTTCCTAGAACCATCGAAAGAAAGGACCCACCTGATTCAACAATTCCTGTGAGTGACCAGAATGATGGTGTAGCCATTCAAAAATCTGATATCCCGAGTGGCGATCGAACCAGCTACCCTATCACTTTTCCAGTGGCCAGAGTTGGACGAGCTATCAGACCACCACAACGTTTGAACTTGTTGAGCTCTTCAATTATTTCAGACCTCAAGGTGGGAGAATGTTACGAACTGCAACCGTAACTCCTTATGCTGTCGAACTGCAACCGTAACTCCTTAAGCTTAGGGCAGATATGTATATGTATTCAGGCAAGGAAGTCGAACTTTTTCATAATCACTGAACTTGTAAACATCATATTTCATTATCATCTTCATGATTTGTTAATTAGAACAATAAAATGTTCTATTGTTATTCAAATTGGCTGTCGTCATTAGATATTTATCATTAGCTATACTGTTGCCAACCCCGGACCTATATATAAAAAAGGTTGGTCGTACTGCTTATACATATAGAACATAGCAAGGTAAGTGATACCTTTCAATGATTCATTTTTGGAAGGTCGTAGTGGGACCTTCAATTAAAAGGAACACATGTACTAGCATGTATAAATACTCGTAAATATAGTTTTTTTTATATCCGTCGTTGAACAGCCGACCCAATTTTTAGGTTTACGACTACTAATGTTCAACTCCGCAGTCTTGAAATTTTGAACCATTCCAGAAGACAAGGAAACTCCTGGATTAGTACCCCCCAAGGCTGTAGCCAGGATATTTTTTCGGGGGGGGGGAGATGGTAAGAAGCACAGACAGTTTCAGACATGCAAAGTAGGGGGGAAAACATTGTAACAAATATCGTTTATTCTGTTGTTCGCAAAAATTAAACTAGTAATTAAAAAATATTACATAATAATTATTTTTCAATTAATATTGCATAATAATTATAATCAATTTATAAACAAAGTTTACAAAGACATGCGACTGGGATTTGAAGAAAATTTTTCGATTACTTTTTTAGGACAAACCCGAATATCCCGAAATATGCTTAATAAAGTTAGCCCTGTTAGCCTTTCTTCTTTAGTAGCATTTCTTGTTGCTGTTTTTACGTTTTTAAGAATGGATGGGTGGTCTAATGTAAACAATAACAAGCGTCCTTAAACCGGAAGAAATTTAGAAAATTTCCGGTGTATCCCTCCGCTTATGTTATGTCTACGAGGCGATGTGTGAACAAGCCAAATATTCTATGCAGTTTTGTCATTGTAATTTGGGTTCAAATCTGAACATAATTGTACCATTCATAAGAGCTTTCAGAAATGTATTGATTCTCAGAGGTCGTAAGGCCAAAAAAATTTTTGGAAAGTTAATATCTCACTGTGAATAATTCTTAAGGTTTGTCATGTTTTGTATTTTATCCCTTATTTGGCTACATTTGAATAAAATATCTTTTTAAGTTAGCCTAATTAGAAAATATTCTAATGATTATAATATTAATATGATAATGCTGAAGTTTAAAGGCTGAAAGAAAGAACTCGGTACATGTGAAATACTGCAAAAGATATGATGCAATAATATGATGGCGCGTTTTTTCAATCTGCGGCGTAAAAGTATATCGGAAGCAATAACCCGGAAGTCTTGAAAGAGCAATTTTACCACTAGCGCCACCACACTTAGCTTTACACGATCACCCATCCATAGGAAAAGTTCTTTCTGCAGTTGCTTCAGATTTCAAAATCCTAGAACCCCCCGACCCCGATCCCTTCTTATCTTAATTCTTTTATTATTTTTCAGCTATAAATTATTTTATTACTCCAATTTATCTTTTTCGGGCTGATTCGCCGCTAGGGCGACATCAGACATAGCCACCGAGAAATAAGGCCGCTGAGATCATCAAGGTCTTTTAGTGACGTCACATACTGTGGGGATATGCGATTAGCCGCCAATTTCAAATATTTGTTCTTCATTAAATAGCAGTATCGTTTGCTCGCCGGGTGTGTCGTTTTAAACGATTTCAAAAAAATATATGTTGCATTATTTTACAGCTTTTAACAATGCCCCTTACGTGTGTGGTTCCAAGATGTAAAGGGAACTACAAAAATGGGCCTAAAGTATCCGTATTTAGGTTTCCAAAATGTGAGGAAATTAAAAAAAAAAGGATTAATTCCATCAAACGAGACAGTTATCAAATAACCGTTAATAGTCGAGTAAGTGTTATTTAGCATTCATGTTTTAATATTCCTTTTTGCAGACTTAATAATAAGCTTTTTAACTAAATAATGAAATAAGTTGTATTTAAGAATTATATTGCTTAAGGTATTGTTTATTGTTAGCAAAATTTAGAATATGAAACTAGCAATATATTCGTACTTTTGCAAAACTCTTAGACGTGAAATAAAACAAATTTAAACATCATTTGTCGTATTTAAATGTATATATAAACAAATATAAGATGTCATTAAGAGTTAACATTTGTATTATTCAAAAAAAATAGCAAAAAAGCTTTAGTTATACTTTTAAAATAAAGAAAAATTCATAACAATGTGGATTGGCATTTGAAGCTTATTTATTCTTAACGATAGCTTACGATCATATGAGTAAAATTTCATAAATATTCATACTTGAAGGCAAAAAAACTCCGATACATTAGATTATATTAATAAAAAAGGAATTTAATTCATTGTTAGCCATTTTAAGTTTTGTATGTTCATGCTAAATATGTTATGAATCTTTCGAATACAGATGAATTGCTTTCGTGTTATCTTATGCTGTTGCCTTACATATTTTTTTTTTACTATTTTATAATTTGTTATTAAATATTGTAATTTAATTTTAATGCGTCACATTACCCAAAGATTGCCAAAAGTGTTGAAAAATAATTTATTGCTTGAATAAAATTTTCAAATAACACTCTGAAAAATATTTATCTTTGACTACAATTTTTATAAATTAATGTGCATTTTTTGACAAAAGACTGTAATTTTTAAAGCAAAAACGAAAACTTTTTCACGTACATGCTTTTTTGGTGTTTGCATGTTATTTGAATCCTAGTTCTGTTAAGGTAATAGTTTTTTTTTAGAATCAGCCTAATTTACTTTATAAAATAGGGCGTTTTGAAAATTATTAAACCTTTCAAAGCATGTTACATGCGTGCATTCGATATATATATATATGTATATTTTTTTTCGGTTTTGCACATAACCGTAGAAATCGTTCTAATAGATTCGATCAGATTTATTGCACAGATTTACGGTAGTAAATATTGTGCTGATAATAATTTTTTTAAATGTTGCTGAAACTTGCAATTTTAAAAATTGGGAAAATTGTATAAAATTTTTTAATTTTTTAAAACATTTGAGCAATATTGTTAATTTTTGAAAATTAATTGATTTTTCATTTGACTATGTGTGTAATGTAAATGAAAAAGTAGTTTCGTTTGCATTACGTACTGGTTGTGTTCTAAAGTTTTGAAAATTGAAATTTTATTTGTAAAAATTTTTTTTCTCACATTTTTATATACAGTGTATTCCACAAATATTGCTGGCAAATAAAAATGAAAACTATCGAAATCTATACACTGGCTTTTTTTTATATAAAAGTAATTAGGCAGATTTCGATAACGTTTTCTTATTACTCCTTAATAATTGACTAACATCTCTAATGAATACATTTTTTTTATTATCAACAAAAGTTTTTAATATATATATTAAATATTGCTGCAAATTAACATTTCGTACCAATTCAGGACAGTTCTCTTAACTGTGCCAATAAAACTATTATTTCTTTATTTGTCTTTTTTCCGCCATGATATAACATATTTTTATTTGTCTCGCATCCGTTTCATGATTAAAATATATCATTTCTTATTTTCAAATATAATTAAATCTAATGTATAATTACACATTATAAAATAATAAATTATACACTTAAATAAGGTTTATTCTTTTGATATTAAAAATAGTTATGAGGAATCAAGATTTTAAAATTAAAAGTATAAAATTTCTTATTAAATTTCATTTCTATTCATTCATTTCTATTGAAAAGCATCAAGAAGTCCTACATGTTCATTTTATAGAATTATAACTTTAAACATATCTTAAAAAGATAAAAATTCACCACTTACATTTTTTTTAAGTGCTATTAAATTAACTAAAGCTAAAATATATTACGTGGCTCAAAAGTTTGAAGTATTTACTTTAGTTTTCTCTTAATACAAATCTGAATACCGCGTTATCTTATGCTTCACTAGCCCCTCAGAGGATGACGTCACAAATCTACTGAGAGGCCTTGACTCTCGGTGGCTATGCATCAGAGCCACAGCTATTTTTAGACACACCCCTTTAGGGAGTGACTTAGCTTCTTCCTTCTTGGCCGTCAAGTGGCGACACCAATTAGGAACTAATCCCAGCCCTTTAACGGGCAATTCATTCTTTTTCTTTTATCTTTAATTAGCAGGTTTTTTATTTTTTAATATTTTTTCTTTTCCAATTAATTGTTAGTTGCTTGTTTAAACGACGTTTAAACAACTTCCTTTCTCATGTTTAACCTAAACCATTATTTATGTTATTCAACATAAATCGCTATGTAATTCTGCAATCTATTATTAACCTAGCACCATTAATAAGCGAAACTAGTTTTGTGTCATGTCATCTTTATTTATCATGAACGAGGATAAAGGGTCTGGATTCACCCAGGGACCTCTCTACCCCAGGCTAAGCTAGCCACCGTGACTTCTGCAGTTGCTGTGGTGATTGGCAACGTAGCCAATATTGATAACAAGCAATAAATGTTTGGGAAAAAGAAACTGTCACGTTCTTCCATTGCTGAAAGTGCCGTATCTGGTCTACTAAGGGGTTCACGCAGATTACACTTTGATGCCCATACTTCCATTTCTCCCATGAGGTTTTCGATGTCAATGAAATCTGCATAGATTCGGAAATTGCATAAATTAATATCAACGTTCACACAATACTTAGGTAACACTTTATTGAGAGATGCAAGCAAGAGTATCTTCGTGCTTGTGCTTCGAAAATCTTTCAATCAGTTGGGCAGCGAAATAATCTGAAAAAGGAATGTATATATTTTGACGGAAGTACTGCTCGGGGTCTATGTTCTGATTTTTTATATTGCCACGGTGATTTTTATAGGATGCCAATCTAGGAAGTTTTACATCTAGATCCAAACTTGTGAAAGTATTAAGGAGTTCTGAATATAGCTTTTGAAATTCATACTCGGCATTTTTTCTTTTGTTTAAAACTGTGTTTATTGATTTTACATGTATCAAAACTCCATTCAAATCTAGATGAATTTGTTGGAGTGCTTTGCTCAGTGGGAGAGTCACGGAAAAAATATCTCTACAAACAAGTAAAGTAATGTAAAACACACTTTTAGTGACTGGGAAAAGGTTTGATTCGACAGTTTTTGTTTTTCTTTTTACTGAGAGGCTCAAAGAAAGACTAAAAAGTTGAATCCCAGAATTTCGGGGGGGGATTTGTCCCGACGAACCCCCCCCCCTGGCTACGGGCCTGGTACCCCCAGAGGGATTTGTTATGCGGACATGGAGGATTTTGAGACTCGACAGATTTAGCGTGCATCAGTTACCATTTACTACACGGGGAGTCTTCAGCCGGCGGGTATCGAACCCACGAACTCTTGGACATGGGCCCAGTGCCCTACCGACCAGTCTATCCCGGCCTACTTAAATATGTTGTCTCTACATACGAACATACAAAATTACATACATGTTTACATGCATATTATAGAATTATAATGTGTGCACAAATAACGCTTATGCATGCATAGGTGCAGTTGTAATATATAGGTAAATCTGTACATTCATTCATATATCGCATATTCGAAGGCATGCCTGTACATGTACTTACATACATGTACATTCAAACGCACAAATATTAAGTGAGTTTAAAATATATCTACGTATGAGCGATTGTACGCATGCTACATATAAATATGTGCGTATACAAACGAGCTTACATGCATTACTCGTACATTAATAAATTGTATTTATATATGTGCGTTCATTGTATTTACAGAAAATATGTTCGCACATACAAACATGAATACTTAATACATACAAACTGAATAAGCATAAAGTATGCAATCGTAGTTACTTGTAATCGTATATTTTAATTACATGTACTCGCAATTACTTACAATCACGATTTCATGTAATCATAATTGCATGCAATTATATATTTTGATAAATCAATCATAATCATTCGTAATCGTTTCTTATTGTGATTACAAGTAATCACAACATAACCTTATTCACGTATTTTTGCTCAAAATTTCGTATGTAATTCTATTTTTAAAAGTTTTCATTTTATAAACCAAGCAATAGTAAACTAAACAATTCATTTACAGTTACAATTTATGCATTGTTTTAAAACTATTCAATTACCTACAACAACCCCTATTACAATGCAATCAAGCTCACTTGAAATTATGATTACATCTACTCGAGTTGTAATCATATACACAGTCCAGTCACATTAATGTGACCACCTGTCAAAAGCAGGAATAACCACCTTTGGCAGAGTGGACCGCTGCGAGACGTACAAGAAGAGAGTCAATTAGGTTTCTGAAGGTGTTCACTGGGATGTTGAGCCATGCCGACTCCAGTGCCATAGCCAGCTGTGCCAGATTACGCGGTTGAGGATATGTGGCGCGAGCAACCCGATAGAGGTGGTCCCACAGATTCTCGATTGGATTTAAATCCGGTGAGTTTGCTGGCCAGGGAAGTAGGGTAGACTCATCCTTGTGCTCTTCGTACCACGCACATGCACTGTGAGCTGTATGACATATTGCATTATCCCACTGGTGGATGCCATCATTCTAAGGAAAAATCATTCGTATGTAGGGGTGGACATAGTCCGCAAGGGCAGATGAGTACTTGTGCTGATCCATCGCTCCTGCCACAATGATGAGTGCACCCAATGAATGCCAGGAAAACATTCCCCAAACCATAATGCTCCCTCCTCCAGCCATCCTTCCGGCAATTGTTGCAGGGTATTTGCTTTCAGACGTTTCATGCCGTATACGCCAACGTCCATCTGTCCGATGGAGCATAAAAAGTGATTAATTGGAAAAAGCCACCTGTCGCCACTCTGTGAACGTCTAGTTGCTGTACTGGCATGCAAATTCAAGCCTTCGTCGCCGATGAACAGCAGTCAGCATAGATGCATTAACCAGGCTTCTGCTACGGAGGCCCATGCGCAGCAACATTAGCTGAACCGTTGTTGAGGATACACACTTGGTAGCCCCTTGGTTCAACTGGGCGGTCAGTTGCTCAACAGTTGCACGTCTATTCACCCGAACGCATATCCGTAGCCTTCCTTCGCCTCTGTCATCTATAGCCCATGGTGCACCGCATGTGCCTAGCCGCCGATTTCGGATAGTGCCATTTCACCACGCACGGTATACTTTCACCACGGTGGCACGCGAACAGTTCACAAAATTAGCCGTTTCCGAAATGCATCCACACCTGGCCCGAAAGCCAATAATCATGCCCTTTTGGACGTCGGATAAATCGCTACGTTTTTGCATTACGCCAACGCTTGAAATGCTTTCCGATGCCCTAGGACAGGGATGGCGAACCTTTATACACTAACGTGCCATTTTCTCTAAAAAACTGTTTGATTAGGTCATAGACGTGCCGTCAAAAATCTTTGACTTCGTGATTATTGGGAAAATAATAATACTAAATACTATCAACTCAAAACTGTTTATTTACATTGAAAAAAAAAAACATTTTGCAATGTCTCAGTTATACGCGTAATTCAACTTAAAGTAACATCCGTGTGACTTCTGTTGTTGCAGATTAGATGACAAATAACTTATATTAGGTTGTAAGGTGTTAGTTTAAGCAGGACTGTTAATTTTTTTGCTACTTATTTATTGTTAGCTTGTTTAATAGGGTTATTAATTGTTTTTTTTAGCATTAATTGGTAATTTTTTAGCATTAATTGTTAATTTTTCATTAATAATTGTTTATTATTTTGCGTGTTTTTTGTGAATTTTAATTTAATTGTTACATATGCCTCTTAGTGTAATACCATTCGAGTAATAACAAATGTGATCGGTGGCGTGCCCAAAATATTGTGTCGGGTGCCATAAATGGCACGCGTGCCATTGGTTCGCCATCCCTGCCCTAGGACATCCTTAATATACACTCTACTGTAATATGCTGCCACCTGCTTTCTGTGAATGTTTATTTCACGTTGACGTCCAAGGTAGGTGGTGGTCACATTAATGTGACTGGACTGTGTATATCACAATTACTTGTATTTTACCTGTAATTGTTAGATCATGATAACTTGTAGTTATGATTTCTTGTAATCTTACTTTATCATTACATAAGTAGTCACGATGACTTGCAATCCCAGGGCTTGATAATTTGTAATTCTGATTATCTGTAATCATTTTTTGTTGTGATAATAATTAATCATAACCGCTTGTAATGAGAAATAATAATTATTTGTTACTGTGATTGCTTGTAATCATGATCATTGCAAGTAGTTGATTTATCTATAATTAATTGCTTTAGTAATCGATTACTGTAATTGACGCTCAAATTGCAAAGAATCCCTTACGAAAATTTAAGGTATATTTAAGGTTGAATTGAGGTATTTTTGAGGTATTAAGGTTGATTTGAGGTATATTTAAGGTTGCACAGAAAACAGCAATGAAAATTATACCTCGTAAAGATTTTAATTAAGGTGTACGAGGTTGTTTTATATACACTTCAGCTTGTTTTGAGGTTGCTTAAAATTCACTTCCAATCAACCAGACTGATAAGGTGATTTTTGAGGTATACCAAGTTGATTTTCTTACATTTGTAACAACAGAGGTATTTCTGATGTATAAAATTTTTTACCCTGTTTCAACTAAAGAAAGTGAGGTATTTATTGAGGTATATGGAGTCATTTTTTTACACCTAAGCTTATTTTGAGGTTGTTTTAAACCCACTTCAAATTAACCAGACTGATGAGGTGATTTTTAAGGTATACGAGGTTGTTTTTCTTACACTTGTATCAAAAGGGGTATTTATGAGGTATAAAAAAATCAACCTTACTTCAACTAACGAGAATAAGGTATTTACGAAGTATAAAAATATAAATCTTTTTTCAATTAAAGAGAGTGAGGTATTTTTAGAGGTATATGAAGTCATTTTATTTATACCTAAGCTTATTTTGAGGTTATTTTAAAATCACTTCATATCAACCAGACTGATGAGGTAGTTTCCAAGGTATACCAGGTTGTTTTTCTTACACTTGTAACAAAAGAGGTATTTATGAGGTATAAAAAAATCAACCTTATTTCAACTAACGAGAGTGAGGTATTTATTGAGGTGAAGTCATTTTATTTCTACCTAAGCTTGTTTTAAGGTTGTTTAAAGTACACTTCATACTAACTAGCTCAATTCCCAGAGTTCCGTGCGAGCCGGCAAATGGAGTGTGTTGACAATCGAAAGTGTATTCGAAATTCGGTAAGTGTGCTTGACATTTACTAATTTAGTTTCATCACTTTTAATCAAATATGCTTCAATTTTCAAACTTAAATTTTATTATTTTTGTTTTAAAGATGCCTTCTGATCTTAAATAGCGTAAGTTGGAGGATATTCTTAGAAGCTATTAGTGTAGGCTTAGCAATAAGAGAGAACAATCGAAATATTTCTCGTCGCTGTTTAGGGTAACGTTACTGGTGAATCGTTACATCAGGTTATGCACAGTATATTTTATTGTTTGTAATTTATTCAAATGTAACAATTCTTTTATTTTGCTTAAATGTATATGTTACAACGTTGCAGTATGCAAGCTGATTAGTTGAGTAAAATGTTCATAATTTCTCTTATAAATAAATCATTGAAAATTGAAATATCTTTAAAATAGCAATTTTGCTTTGAAATTCTACTATAGCTGTATGCTTATCGTTTGCTCGGATATCTGCTGCAAAGTTTATATTGTTGTTTATGAGTCAAAATATGTATAATGACACTGCATTTTAAATCTGATTTTTTTTTTAAAAAATCTGATTAACGTGCAATTTCTTTTTTTTACATATATGTATATATATTTATTTACAGAGCTTATCCACTGTTCCCTGATATTGCTGAGATGACCTAGGCTGTAATTAGCACATGTGCAGCAGCGATGAAGATGTGACTAGCAAGTTACTGCTCAGCCTTCCCCTAGGAAATAGTTCTGAATTCATACCATAAAGAAAAAGTAATCTCTCCTAATAAACTACAGCTTTTATTCAATTGTTGATAACAATAGTTTGTTAGATATTTGATAATTGAAAACTAGTAACTGTACTAGCTCACTTTTTTATGTTTGATCACACTGCTATTTTCACTACGTGTTATTTTTTCTCAATTTACCCACGTTAATTATTTACTAAGCAGATTGTTATTACTTATTAAAATATTGAATAGAATTAAATTTAACCCGATTTCAAGTTTATATGACAATTTGTTTCAAGGTTATGAGCATTTTTATGTAGCTGTTTATAGTTCACTACTGCAAAAATTAGCGATTTTCGGAAATCTTAAATGTTTTAGAAATAAGTCAGTATAGTTTCTTATGCAATTTTAATGCTGAATTGAATAAAATCAATTGCAAATAAAGACATTTAATGTTAAAAGTAATATGCAATTTTTTGAATTTCATCTTAAGGGATGTGTTTTTATATTTGAACAAATGTTTGTAACAACTAGCTATTAGTTTTATTCTGCTTGGTATTATAAATTATATAGGAGATCAATACTCAACTTATTTTAAAAGTATTATTTCAAATCATTCTCTCTTAGACATTTTCCTCACATAAAATTACTCACAACTTTAAAATAAATGCTCCTTATCAACTTGTAATTTGTTCTATTCGATTGAGTGCAAAAAAAAATAAAAATTGGTACATAACTTTAAGATTTAATTCATTAGACGATTGTTGATTCTTGATTACATTTATTAAAAAATATTAAAATAACTATTTTTTAGGAAACTCTTATGTAATTGACAATAACGGAAGTCCTTTTCAGATTCAGCGTCTAAAATTTATAAACAAGCTATTAGTTTCATAAAGTCTGACAAAAAGTTTAAAAATATATAGACTAGGTTTATTGAGTTTAAAGATTTGTAAGAAAAGAAGGAAAGAAAATATAATTATCAAACTTACAAGTACCATAATGATACCAAATGTATAGAAAAATACAAAGTGTTAAAATTGCATATTAAGATTGGAATTATATCTTTAAATTTCTGTAAATGTAGTTATTGTTAGTACTGACTTCAGTGTACTTTATTTTGTGGCTGTGGTACCTGTCATGCTTTTTAGCTATGAGGATTGAACAGAAATGGCAGAAGAGTACTACTATTTATCTGGAAAAAAAAATTAACTTCATCCAGTTAATTTAAATCATCAAAAAAATAATTTTAATAGTTTAAAACCTGCCACTATTATTGCAAATATGACTTAATTACTAATTCATTTTTTTTTCTTTTAGGTTCCAATAATTACAAGTTTCAACAGGTAGACGGAAACAGTATTTAAAATAATTTTGTTGATTTGTAAAAAAATAAAATTTTAGTTTTAAATAAAAGTATTTGAATTTCAGCTGACTAATTATTTAAATTTGTAGTTTTATAGCTTAAGAAGTTCAAGCACATTAGACAACTATTTTCTGAAAATATGAGTTCCCATAAATAGTTTTTACTAATTGTAGAATTTGGATAAGTGTTATTTTAAGATGATTTAATGAAATCTATTAAAATTACAGAAGAATTATGCATTTAAAACCTTCTTTTATAACTTAACAAAAGAAGCAATTACTGCCGAAGGTTTAATATTAAAAGCTTCAGATTGATAAATGAAGATCTCTACTAGTGAAAAAATGTAATGAGATACATTATTCTTCATATAATATAGATAATATCTTTATATATATATTATATTTTTTATATAGTGAGGTTAAAAATTAATCAACTAGGTGAACACCTCACATTCTTAAGTACTGAAAAAACAGCTTTAGGTTGAGCTACATAAGCCTGAAGTGTAAAATGTCGCATCTTCGGATGATAAATTAATACTTCTAAAAATACTTAAGGTAGAACATGGAACACGAAAAAAATAACCTTTCCAAGTGTTGAAAATACACTTCAGGTTGATTTATAACAACCAGAAGTGTAAAACGACGCCCCACAGGTTGATAAATATATACCTCTGCAAACATAAAATTATATACCTGAGGTTGAAAAATAATTACCTGAGGTAGAACAAAATACACCCAAGGTTGATTTATCACAACCAGCAGTGTAAAACGACACACCACTGGTTGATAAATATATACCTCTACAAGCATAAAATTATATACCTGAGGTTGAAAAATAATTACCTGAGGTAGAACAAAATGCACCTGAGGTTGATTTATAATAACCTGAAGTGTAAAATGATATACCTTAGGTTGTTGAAAAAATACTTCCACAAGTGCAAAAAAATATACTTCAGGCTGATAAGTAATAACCTAAGGTTGAAAATAAAACACTTTAAAGTAGTAAATATCTACCTCTCCACAGATGTAAAATTAAACACCTCAGGTTGAAACATATATACCTCTTAAGGTATATTTAAGGTATATTTGAGGTAGATTTTGAGGTATTCATTTGCACCCTTTTCAACCTTAACGAAGTATTTAAATAACAACCTCCTTTATACCTTTCAAATATACCTCGTTGATACCTCATTTATACCTCGATTTTTTCATAAGGGATATGACATAATGCTAGTATTTTTCACTGGTCATTCAAAATTTTATTCAGAAAAATTAGTTATGACTAATAAATTTATTCATTAATCAAATTTGTCTAATGAATGATGAATTATGAATAAATTTGCATATGAATTCAGAACAAATTTATTTCGAATAAATTTAGTCACGAATAAAATTTCCGTGAAAGATGCTCGGCACTGTCTCCTACCCACTTTCTGGCAGCAAGCAAGTGATGCTTGACTTCGGTGCTTAACTGGCAACCATGCCAATTCCAAGATGCGAACAAAAGACTTGGTTAGCCAGCGAAAAATTTCCCAATCCGCGAAAATTTTCCAACATTTCTATAGAAATCGCATATGCAATTTTTTGCCATGCAGTAGTAGCGACATCTACTGGTCATAAACTGTTCCAAGATCCTGGAGATCAGGTGCGTTGTTGTTGTTAATTTACGTCGCACTAGAGCTGCACAATGGGCTATTGGCGACGGTCTGGGAAACATCCCGGAGGATGATCCGAAGACATGCCATCACAATTTTGATCCTCTGCGGAGGGGATGGCGCCCCCGCTTCGGTAGCCCGACGACCTGCGCGCGAAGTCGAGCACTTTACGGTAGCACAGTTTAACGAGGACCAATACCGCACACCCTCGGTCTCTACGCAGACTGATCCAAGTGGTCACCCACCCGCACACTGACCGTAGCCAGTGATGCTTGACTTCGGTGATCTGCTGGGAACCGTGTCTTAACGATCAGTCCACTGCGGGACATCAGGTGCGTAGAAATAAGCGACCAATAACGTAAACAACAACTTTTACCGCCAACTGCAATTATGCACTTGCTTGTTTAAAAATTCTTTACGGTGATAAACTAAATTAAAACAGAGTGGCTGATAGTTAAAACTTTTTATATTAGTGGGAAATTTATTTCTTGCAGTTCATGTAATCAGACTTTTTTATCAAATTGCTCATGCAGTATGGAAAAAAAAAGTTTTTCTCAGAAAAGTGAACTTGTTTTAAATAGTGTTATTCATCCTGTAAGAAAATTTTTTTCCTGTAATATATGTAATAAGAGTTTTTCAGAAGAAAGTTCACTGACTAAACATAGTCTTGTTCATACTGGTGAAAAACCTTATTCTTGTAGTATATGTAATAAGAGTTTTTCAGAAAGACGTATACTGACTAAACACAGTCTTGTTCATACTGGTGAAAAACCTTATTCTTGTAGTATATGTAAGAAAAGTTTTTCACAAAAATGCCATCTGATAATACACTGTCGTGTTCATACTGGTGAAAAACCTTATTCTTGTAGTATATGTAATAAGAGTTTTTCAAAAAGATGTGCACTGACTAAACACAGTCGTGTTCATACTGGTGAAAGACCTTATTCTTGTAGTATATGTAGTAAGAGTTTTTCAGATAGAAGTACACTGAATAAACACAGGCTTGTTCATACTGGTGAAAAACCTTATTCTTGTTGTATGTGTAATAAGAGTTTTCCACAAAAATGCAATCTGATAAGACACAGTCGTGTTCATGCTGTGGAGAAACCTTATTCTTGTAGTATATGTAAGAAAAGTTTTTCACAAAAATGCCATCTGATAATACACTGTCGTGTTCATACTGGTGAAAAACCTTATTCTTGTAGTATATGTAATAAGAGTTTTTCAGAAAGAGGTACACTGACTAAACACAGTCGTGTTCATACTGGTGAAAGACCTTATTCTTGTAGTATATGTAGTAAAAGTTTTTCAGATAGAAGTACACTGAATAAACACAGGCTTGTTCATACTGGTGAAAAACCTTATTCTTGTTGTATGTGTAATAAGAGTTTTCCATCTGATAAGACACAGTCGTGTTCATGCTGTGGAGAAACCTTATTCTTGTAGTATATGTAAGAAAAGTTTTTCACAAAAATGCCATCTGATAATACACTGTCGTGTTCATACTGGTGAAAAACCTTATTCTTGTAGTATATGTAATAAGAGTTTTTCAGAAAGAGGTACACTGACTAAACACAGTCGTGTTCATACTGGTGAAAGACCTTATTCTTGTAGTATATGTAGTAAAAGTTTTTCAGATAGAAGTACACTGAATAATCACAGGCTTGTTCATACTGGTGAAAAACCTTATTCTTGTTGTATGTGTAATAAGAGTTTTCCATCTGATAAGACACAGTCGTGTTCATGCTGTGGAGAAACTTGATTCTTGTGATATATGTAATAAAAGTTATTCACGAAAAGATCATCTGACTAAACATGTTCTTGCTCACACTGTTTAGAAGCTATTTTCTTGTATTTGTAAAAATTATTCTCACTTAAGGACTATCCAGGTAATCACAGTTGTATTCATACTTGTTTTGTAGCATATGTAAAAAGAGTTCTTCTCAAAAGGCTGACTTTGCTTTTTCTGTTTGTATTCACATTAGAGAGGAAACCTTTTTGTTGTAGCATAATGTAATAAGAGTTTATCTCAAAAACGTCTTCTTACTAAATACAATCTTTTTCAGAAAAGTGATACGCCATATTTTGGAAGTATATTTTAAATGAATTTTCAATAATACTGATCTAAATTTTTACATTCGAGTTCATACTCGTGAGGAACCTTATTCTAGTAATATATGCAGTAAGTGTTTCTGAACAAAAACTAATCTTACTAATCATATATTTATTGATACCGGTAGGGAGCCTTATTCTATAATTTCATACTTATACTGTGTATTTTGACATAATGGATACAGAAATAAAGTTTAGAAAAATTGTGAAAGATGCTTTTTTAAAGTTTATTATTTTTAGTACTATTTCCATATCTTGTACAAAATATTTCTATTTTTCTTATTGTTTACATTCAATTAAAATAAAATGCCCTTACATTAAAATTGCATTTGCAAATTTCTTAATGAAATAAATTTTAAAATTTTGTAACAGACATTCTACAAAATCTATTCTTATTTTTTAAGAATTTTTTGAAAGCAAATTAGTGTTGTAGCAATTATAATAATGTTAAGTGATTTATCCTCATATTTTTTGTAAATGTTCAACTTTGTTAGCAATCAAGTTTCTAATGTTGAATAACCTAGTTTTTGTTGTGTATGTAATAAAATATCGTCCCAAAATAGATAGTTTTTTTGTTGCTCATAGTCATGTTCATTTTTTTTAATAATTTTTCTGTCCACTTGATAGGAAAATAATTATAAATACTCTTAAATTGCCATAGTTCTGAATAAAATTATCAAAAGTATTGAGTACTAGCCGCCTTTAGCGGTGAGCTTGATCACCTTTCCAAATTATTTAGTACAACTTACATTGCCCTATAGTAATGGAGGGAGCACTTTCAGCTTTTGAAATTTTTTTCAAATCCTTCAAAAAGTACTGAGCATGGATTATTTTGTTATTTAGAGATGTTTATGTCAGGAAATTTGTCATACTTATCAATAAGTTTCAAAGCTTTCACAGGCTTAAAGGAGCGATAATAAATTACGAACTAAAACAAGTATTTTTGAACACCCTATGACAGAAAAATATAGCCATAAGCTTGTAACTTGCTTTGACCACTTCAGTTGTTATTTTTTATCGATGAATAACATTTCGTAAACCTAGCTAAAGTATATATATATATAAAACAAAAATTTGGCTATAATATAAAAAAATTTTCAGAACAATTTATTAAAAAAAAATTTATTTTATATTTTTTTATTTATTTATTAAAGATAAAAAACCTTACAAATTGTGCAAATTCTGAGCATTTAAACTAGTTATTTCATACCTCACATGCGCTGAGAAAAGGTAAAAAAAAATTTTTTCATAAAATTTCGCAGTTAATTGCTTTCCGTGTCTAATGAAATAGACTGATTCGAATATCTTTCACATTTAAAAAGTTTTTAGCAATTTTCTGCTCAGTTTTTGTACTTTTTCAAAGAAACCTCTGAATGATAATGAGTTTCCCACAAATTTTATTTTGTACTATTAAATAAGATTTATTGAAAATGACAGCAGCATTTTGGGGGATCATCCTCCATGAAAGTATGTTTTCTCTCTTTATATCATCACATTTTAATGTACTATTGTAAGGTATCATTTGTTGTTTAATTTTGTCTTATGATGCAAAATGTAATTTTTTTGAAACCCCTTATCATTTAGAAGCTAGGTTTGTGGAAATTTTATGCAATAATTACTAATAAGCACCAAAGTAATAAGTACAAGTTACACGCTTATTGTTGTATTTTCTAGTATAGTGTATTCAAAAATATTTGTTTTCGGCCTTTCAAATCCCAGAAAGCTGTAAAATTTATTGATAAGTATAGGAAATCGCATGACCCAAACATATCCGAAGTTATAGAATTAACTTAGCATTTCTTGAGAAATTTATAAAAATGTCAAAAACCGAAAGTGTTTCTTCCATTATTGTAGGTAGTGGAATAAGCTTGAAGGGTAATGAAATTCTTCTAGCAAGCTTCAGTGGCGTAGCGAGCTTAACTCGCTCCCGGGGTACAATACCTTTTTAGCGCCCCCCCCCCCATTCGAAAACCATATAATATTAATTATAAATAAATAAATTAAAATAAATAAAGTCATAGGCACAAGCTAGGCTTTAAATTTGAGACAAAAAATGTAGTTGAGAAAACAAGACTAGATTTTGAAATGTATATGATCATCTAGAATTAGTTCAAAAGATACCTATTATTTATTTTGCATATTTATAAAGAAATATTTTAAGAACACGCAGTTTTAAAACAATAAAAAAGTAAATATTTATTGTTTCTAAGCTGATACATAAATTTAATAATAATATGATTTTAATACATTATTAAAACTAATTATTATGTATAAATTTTCCTTGCTTTTGATGAAGCAAATTTATCAATAATATCATCAAAGTTGATAATTTAAAATTTTCTCCTTCCACACTTAAAAATGCTAGGTAACTTAGGCGATTTTGCTGAATGAACGTTTCCAGCTAGTAATTGATGCTGAGATAGTCTGGAATATTTGAAGCGTCAGGTTTGGAAAAACATCTTCTCCATACGAGATTATAAAAGTAAGAAATTCTAATGGAGTTTTAGGTTCAATTTCTTTTCTACTGCGGAGTAACATTTTACAGTCACATAATATTTCGATTAAAGAGTTCTATTCCATTGTAAAATTCACTCAAATTTTTGCAATTTTTTTCAAGATCGTTATCAACATTTTCCTTGTTTAATAAGTTTTCAAAGTCTTGTAGAAATCCATACTTGAAATTAAGGTCACTTAATCGTGTACATATTTCTTGTTGGAGACGATCAAGAACACTTTTCATAACGAGAGAAATTTCACTTTCAGCGGAAAGACCAACATCTCTAGCCGGGACATTTTGCGGCTTCTTCTTACAAGTATTCTTGTATCAATATCCCATTTTTCGCAAAGAGACTTCGCTTTTTCTATTGCCTCTTCACAGAGCTTGTCTCAAATTTCGGCTAGTTCAGTCACTAATGATTCAATGGAACGCTTCTCTGAAATTCATTCTAGGATCTTGTAATATGAGCAGCACACGATCCTTAAGATTTCATACCAGAAATGAACTAAAGTTATGAAACTAAAAATTACTATCATTTGCAACAGAATTGTAGCCCAGGGCTGATTGTGCTCCGGAAAAAATCCGGATTTCCGGTTTTTTCGCCAACAATGATCCTGAAGTTTCCGGAGATCGAAGGTCCAGACGTTTCAAAAAATTATTGATCACAGAAGTTTCCGGAAGTCAAATTTTCAAAGGTGGAATTAAAAAACACAGTTTATTTTATTAGTTTGTAAAGGAGAGCCAGAGAGATACTTTATAAGCTTATATATTCATGATTAATATTCAATTTTTATCAGTAAATAGTTGTTATAATCATAAACCCCAGAAAGAAAGACATATTTGTAAACTTTAATTACTTCTCCAGGTCATCATAGGTATGTGCAAAATTTTAAATATATTTTAAGTAAACTAAGAAATATTGAGAAAAAGGAAAGAAAAAAAACAATGTTTTAATTTTTTTCTAATTTTTCAATTTAAACCGGTTTTTTTTTTTTTTTTTTTTTTAAACTCAAGAAATTTTCCGGAATTTTGATCTGGGCTCACTATCACCCCTGGTAGCCTCACTTCTGGTGTCACTTGTAGTGGTAGTGTCCTCTGCTAATTTTTCTAATAGTTCTACTATACTCTTCAGCCCATCGACGATAGCACCGTCGTTACGCATGAGCACACCCAGGCTGTGCCCGAGGGCACTCAGGGGGACCTTGAAAACCTCACTTTTTATAAATTATATTTAGAAAAACTGAAAATAAACAAAATTGCGTTATGTTTTAAAAATAAATATATTCCATTGTATAAAGTGTGCATTTTGTTATTCTTTTTACACATAGTGATCGATTATCATGCAAACAACAATAATTTGAATAGTTTATCACCGGGAGAACTTAAAAAGTCTACCGAAATCTATTTTTCTACGTTTTAATGAAGTTTTTTATGTGGATTCAATCTTTTGGGGAAATCAAAATGTATTTAAATTTGTTTAAATTACTGCATGCGTTAAAAATGCTCTTTTTTATGCATGTGAAGTTTTTTTTTTAGTTCGATTTTAAACAGTATACAATGTTATAAGGGCCCAAAAAATTTCTGTGCTCGGGCCTTTCCTGCATGCTAATAAGACGGTCCTGATCGACGATAACGCTAACCGCTTGTATTCTGGCTATCCATAGTATTTCAGATTCACGTCTGACAGTTTTTGTTAAAGCATTTTTTAATAATTCTCCTCGTAACGTTGAACGTGACAAAAAGAGATATATGTTTTCAATTATTTCAAAACATGTGGCAACGATTGGATCTTGTTTTGCTGCAGTAACTCCTACTAAATTCAATGAATGGTTATCACAATTTACAAATAGTGCTTTATGATTTAAAATATATTTTCCAGAAATCAATTATAATAAAAATTACCCAGCAATTTTTTTTGTTTTGCGGAACATTTGGCGCCCCTTTGTGAGTAGCGCCCGGGGCATGATGACTCACCTTGCTCCCCCCCTCGCTACGCCACTGGCAAGCTTCTATCCCTTCAGAACCGAATTTAAACCTTGCTGGTTCCTTAGCTATTGAAGTAGTGGAGCCTTTATTTGCTCAACTCCATTTTCAATACACCAAGAGCAAACTATAACAACAAATTGTGTTATTTACAGAAGCATTTCAAAATATTACTTGGTTATCGAAAATATCTCTCAATATTAAAAAAAATTATACAAACCGCCGCAGTTTTGAGTGTTCAACTTTGTTTTGCTGCATAGAAATGACAAGACTTTGAGAATTTCGTATAACAATATGTTTGTAGAAAAATGCACAGGGAATATGGGGAAATAAAAAAAAATACCATTTGCTTATTGGTTCGAAACTTGTCGCAAAACTGCTAAACTTGTCGCGGTCGGCAGTGGACTGATTGTCAAGACACGTTTCCCAGCAGATCACCTAAGTCAAGCATCACTGGCTGCGGTCAGTGTGCGAGTGAGCGACCGCTTGGATCAGTCTGCGTAAGGACCGAGGGTGTGCGGTATTGATCCTCGTTAAACTTTCCTACCGTAAAGTGCTCGACTTCGCGCGTAGGTCGTCGGGCTACCGAAGCCATCCCCTCTGCAGAGGATCAAAATTGTGATGGCATGTCTTCGGATCATTCTCAGGGATGTTTACCAGACGGTCGCCAATAGCCCACTGTGCAGCTCTTGTGTGACGTAAATGAACTAATCAAAATGTTAAACTTGTCGCAGAAAGGATCATGTGCACCACTATGTCGGCTGCAGGGATGAAATTACAAAATTTAATTTGACTTACTGAAAGCCAATTTTGTTTATGAACGTAGCTCTAGCTTTTTTTAAAACTATCAATTAAGTTCTTTTCTCAAGGAGCATTTAGGGTATTGCTGTTTGTGGTAATTAACTGCCAACCGCAGAAACTGCTCCCACACTGAATCATGGTAATGCCCGCTTTTTGAAGCCGCGACATTTATGTGTCTCCACTTTAATTTCTTTTTTAATGTCTTTCCCTCTCAATTTTTAGGATGTTATTTCTGTAACATACTTTTTGGCTTCTGTTATGGTATTCCCAAGGTGATATTCGATATGTTATTGCTTTTCATTTTTCTCCTGTTGTAGTAATCCTTTCAGTTCTCATATGAGGTAATTACTTCCTCTGAAGAAACATACATCTTTTTTCGACGGATTCGGTTCTGAATGCGGTCCAAAGTTTGGACCCTTTATTGTTTATTAAATTGAATGAAAAGTGAATTGAAAATTTTTTTTCATCCAATTATAAAGTTCATTCCATCCAATTGTCAAAAAACTTTTTTCGCAAAATTAAATAATATAACAAAATGCTTTTCTCTATACTCTTTGTTTGAAGTACGATTCAAAAAAATATGGAATATAACGTTTAAATAGACCTTTCATATTAGATCATTTAATTTAGTAGAGCGAAATTAGTTAAGTTTTAACTCTAATAAGAAGACTAAAAAGATACATTTTTTTTCCTGCTTAGTTAAAAATATTTTACCGATGTGTTTTGGATGTTCCTTCTCTAAAAAAAGAGATTCCATTTTGTTTTTGCTTGCATACGAAAAAATATCGAACAGTTTTCTTTTTTAAATTTAATAAGCCGCCATAAAGAAGGAACGTCACTCTGCTACATTGAAGAAATCTCCAGTCCAACTGATGATCCTGTTGTTCGGCTAACAGTCATTCGTCTCAAATAACAACGCCCCTATAGGTCATTGCGTTCACTTTCGAATACTTGAATAAGTGCAATAAGCTACTTTTTGTTGATCAAACAGAGCTATAAGCTAGAAATTATCGCTGATGTTATCTTATGATACAATATATAATAATAATGAATGTATGATTGATTGAATTGTCTATAGTTAAATTTAAAACAATGGCTAACGTTAAGCCAATCAGAGAATTCCATTTCGTTTTTCTTTCATCCAGCTCGAACGGCTCGTCGTAGAATGTTTTAATGTCCTCAGTGACCTTCCTTGTGCTTCAAAGTATCTATATACCAAGTTTCATAGATTTCGGATGACAGGTTTAAGCATCAGCAAAGAACAAACCCACGCATCCACACAGATTCAGACATTCATTTATAAATTACTAGCTGAGCACACGTTCTTCGCACGGGGTGAATAAAAAATAGGTAAAAAATCAGTAAAAAATAAGCTAATTATCAATAAATCATAGTAAAAAAAAACACTGCGAAATCTTATAACAAAAAAGCGTATTCCGACACAATTGAAGAGCTTGATGGAAGAACCAGGTAAGTGACATTTTTAGGGGAATTAATGAATCACTGCTTTTGTTTTCTTTTAAATCTTGACATAAATTATTAGTATGTTAGCATTATTTTTATTTCACATTAGGCAATAAGGTTTTATTTTTTAGGTAATTTGGTTTTATTTAAAATTAGGAACAAATAAAGCAAAGAATTATTCGTCCCGCCTTCTACTAAATTAGTAATAAAATAGTTTGGATACAAAATTTTTTCTTTCTGAAAATATCATTTACCTGCTTCTTCCACTAAGTTTTTCAATTAATATAGCAAAAATAATTTTAAAAAAATTATTTAATATTATTTGTTGCCTTTTTCGGTGGCTTTATGTTATTGAAATAAGTAAAACTTTTTTTTTTGTTGTTTATTCTATTAGAATAAAGATAAGATGTATTTAGAATCACTTGGCATGAAGCTATTACTCGCGGCCAAACAACAAACAAACAGTCAAAATTTACCACAATCAAATAGTTTTTTCAAATAGGAACTTGCATTTTTTTTTTTAATATTTTAGTACAAATATTTTCCATAATATATCTATTTTTTTTAGAAATTATTGTACTGTAATTTATATTTATATTAAGTAAAATATATTAATATATTATAATTAGAGGGCCTGAAAAAAAAAGAAAGAAAAGTGAGTCTGGCAACCCATCTGCGTCGAAGGGTTAACCGAATATTCACATGGTATGATTTTTTTATTGACAAATACATATGTTTCTTTTTTTGACACTAAGTTAACAAAAATTGTAAAGGTATTTTTATTAGTAAACTTTTTATTTATTCCTAACGGTATTTTCCAACAATATTTATTTATCAACCTTTCTTTGTATTTTTTTTAATATATCACGCATTCGATGTTGATTATTATTCCAAATTAAAGATTAAAAGCTAAAAAAGGTACTCAATTATTTGCCCAATTTAAAAAATTATTAAAGCATTAATTTCAATTTTTATTGATTTCAACGTTCCCTCTTACATATACATTAGTACAAATCTGCAAGTTGCCCTGTATTAAAAAAAATAATAATAATTTGCAAGTTGCCTTTTGTATTTATTAAAAAAAATAATAATAATTTCCACACGTTGCGGGTGTAATGTGAACTGGAGATGTATTTTCAATTTTTAAGTACAAAAACTCAAAATTCTGTGAATAATAACAATTGTGTGAACAGTATTTTTTATTTTTTTTTTATGTTGGACAAGCATTAGTAATGTATGAAACAATTAAAATGGTCAATTCTTCCTTGTATAGGAAATATTCAAAATTTTTCGTTGTTAATGTGATTTGAACAACCAATGAAAAAATGAAACACGCAATCATTTACAAAGCAGACTTTTTTCAGTTAATTTGTTTTTACAATATATAATATTACATTGCATTACATTGCTGTATCAATACGCGCATTGATGCAGCATTACATTATACAATACTATACAATAAAATATTATTATATTATATTATATTATATTATATTATATTATATTATATTATATTATATTATATTATATTATATTATATTATATTATATTATATTATATTATATTATATTATATTATATTATATTATATTATATTATATTATATTATATTTTATTATATTATAATGTTAATATTCATTTACAATTCATGTTCATATATTATATTCCAAATTTTGTTATCCTTCTCTTCTATAGGGCATGAAACATTTGTAATTTATGTTACTAAACAGTCTTCAGTCATGGCTTGGAGCTCTGTAAATGGCACATCTTTACGTTTGTACATTTACACCAGTGCAACTCAGGGTCACTCTCGGTTTTACTTTAGTTGAAGGCCTCCTTTTTTCACCATACTCTATTTTCTTCTTGTTGTTGTTGTTCATTTACGTCACACTAGAGCTGCACAATGGGCTTCGGATCATCCCTGAGGATGATCCGTAGACATGCCATCACAATTTTGATCCTCTGCAGAGGGGATGGCTTCGGTAGCCCGACGACCTACGCGCGAAGTCGAGCACTTTACGGTAAAACAGTTTAACGAAGACCAATACCGCACACCCTCGATCAATACGCAGACTGATCTAAGTGGTCAACCCACCCGCACACTGACCGCAGCCAGTGATGCTTGACTTCGACGATCTGTTGGGAACCGTGTCTTAACGACCAGTCCACTGCGGGACTCTAATTTTTTGTACTGATAGTATTGTAGATTATATATAAGTGCGACGAGCTCTCTGCGTTAGCTTAGAGCTCTGTGTTTCCATTAATGAAGCTTCTGATAGGACACGGACGTGAATTGCGATGCCCTCTGTTGGGGCTGGACGGAGTTAAGTTACAGTAATTATATCAAATGGTAATAATATAAATTTTCATTGCTTCTCATTCTGCTTTTGTCGCGTTAATTGTTTTTCATTCTTGACAGCTTTTTCTTCCTCGCTTTTGTCTCTTCTCTCTTAGGTAGACATTGTTAACATTTAAAAATTTTTAATCTTTTCCCGTGTGGTTTCGTGATCTATTCCTTCTTCAGAAAAAGAATCTGATGCATAAATTGAATAAATACAGCACTAAAAATCCTAAAATACGTATTTAACAAATTGTAAATATTTTTGTTGAAATGTTTTAAAAGTTTTTTCATTGGAAAAGTTAATTGTAAAATTTTGCTTTACTTATAACTCAGCATAAAAATTTTATGCTAATTTAATAAACATTTAAATAACTGTTACAATTATTCTTATTTTCTTTTCTTCTATTTAATTTAAGCTAAAATAGACTAGAAATATGCTTTTAACATATTTTAAAAAATTAAAAAAAAAATGGCCATAAAATAATAAAATTATACATTAAAATTAAAAAAAAAAGAAAGCGCTAAAGATTTTTTTTTACTTCAACAAAAATTTTACCTTTTTAATTATTTTCTTAATCATATATTATTTACAAAAATATTTTTATGAAGAATCAACAACTAATCAATCAAACTGGATTAATAAATGATTATACACAATTCCACAAGCTCAAATGTGAATTGATGTGACTTTAAATAAATATCTCACACGCAGCAGAAATAAATTAAATTAATAAATTAAACTAAACTGAACTTTAGTTAATAAATTAAACTAAATTATTTATTATTTTCTAGGCGAGCAAAAAATATAATGATGAAAATAAAGTCGACATGTTTCGAGTGCTCAAAAATAGCTCCCATTCGAAATTTCGTTCCCCATGGTCGAAAACAAAACGCAAAACCGCTAGAGGGCGTCAAAGTTTATGTTCTTATATGAGGCAAAAACACACAAAGAACGATGAAGTTAAGTTATAAAAGCAAATTTAATGACATGTGATTACAATAAGTGTTCAAAACAGTGGCCGGCAGCGGCTATGCATGCAGAACAACGGCAAAGAAAAGATAGGCGAATATTTTGAAACACACCAGGCATATCACGAGCTTTTCCTGCAGCGGCCGAAAGCTTGGCGACAAGTAACGCAGTGCAGTAACTCGCAACAGGAATGGAGCTTTTACGTTTGCATCAAACAACTTTCCAAATGCACCAGCACCTTGGCGTTTTGTTTCAGACCATGCATTCTTTGATAAAAATTGTTTGCTTGGGTGTGTACTATCACTTCCTAAAATTTTGCCCATCTTTTTAGAATCACCCTGTGTATATATATTGTACACATGTACCTAAATACATTCGACATGCATATATGCACAATGCGCGTATATCTAAATATAATTGCAATACAATGCATACAATTTATGTAAATTTTCTAAATTTTAAAACTTTAATTATTACGACCACTAACAACAACTCAAGCAATTTAAATGACTAAATTAAAAGATATTTAAAATCGATTGCTAGTTTTACTTATTCTATATCATTTTAAAAGTATTTGAATAAAAAATCATTTTCAAATATTTGAGGAAATTTACTTTTACATAACATAATGCATGATTCAGAAAAATGTTTAAATGTAAAAAAATAGTTTAATTTTGTAAGTTAAAATTATATTTAAGAATTTCAAATAAGATTATCGTTTGCTTTCAAAAACGATTAGAAATTCGCGATCGCAACGAACTATAGGGGGTATTGTTGTATGAGACGAATACCTGCGATTTCTATGTGAACAGTCATTCAGTTACTCTGGAGATGTCTTTAATGTAGCGTGTAGCATTGTAACGCTCCTTCTTTATTGTGGCTAATTAAATTTAAAAAAGAAAAGTTTTTGATATTCCTGTTGAAGTATCAGCAGCCTACAACTCAACTCTATTATAGTTGTATTTTAATTTAGATATGCTGTTATTCGAATTTGTAATTAGGCTTCCAAAATTATTGTAAATATCGTAATATAAAGCGTTTTCATTTTATAAAATTCCATAGTGTTTATTTCGAATCTTTAAACAAGTGGCGTCCGCGACAAGGACTATGGAAAATTTAAAACGTAAGAGAACGCAACTTCGGCGATTATTTACAAGATCTTTAAACGAAATGGAAGCCGTCTTGAAGACAGAAAAGGTAACTAAAGAGGATTTGATATCTGTTTTCAATACTTTACAAGATCAAGCTGAAAGGTTATTTATGAATGGGTGGTCTAATGTAAACAATAACAAGCGTCCTTAAACCGGAAAAAATTTAGAAAATTTCCGGTGTATCCCTCCGCTTATGTTATGACTACGAGGCAGGGCCGGATTTAAGCTTGGCGGGGCCCTAAGCTACTGAAAATGATGGGGCCCTTTTAAGTTCAATTCTATTTCTATACACCTAAAGTAAACTGTCGTATTTTTTATTGCTGAATATTAACATTATATTATTAAAAATTTGATAATATTGCTTGATTGTGATGGGAATAAATTTTAGAGCCTTTCTATTATTGCACATATTTTTTGAACGAGGAAAAAAAACAGAAACTCATTTTAAGAACATTTTAAGCACAGAGTGAAGATTTGGCATGTTAGAAGAACCATTATATGTTTAACAGAGTTTTTTTTTTTTTTTTTTTCAAATTCTGAGTATATGTTACTTGGAATTTTAAATGATTTTTTTTTTTTTTTTTTTTTTTTTTTTTTTTGCAAATTTTTTTTTTAAAATTTTTTTTTTTTTCAACGTTACATTTCGCTTTGCTGCTCTGTGACTTAGAAACATGAAATTATGAAGGTGTGCCAAAAATAAGCAAGGAGTTAGAAAGAACATAAGAAAATACAATTTGATTAGTAGTTTTATTTTTTTATAACCGCCGTTGAACAACCGACTTAATTTTGAGTTTACGACTACAAATGTTTAACTCCGTATAATATTGAATAATCACCTTATAATTTTGAACTCAATCCAGAAGACAAGAGAGCTGGATCAGTACCCAGAGGTATTGATTTGTGTGAGAACTTAGAGGACTTTGTGACCACGGCAGATTTAACATGCACCAGTCAGCATTTTATACATGGGTATTCTTCGTCCGGCTGGATTTGAAATCCAATTCCCACGAACACGAGTTCAACGCCCTACCAACCAGGCTATCCCGGCCAAATTATTAGTTTATTTTATAATAGTCATTGAACAGCCAACCCAATTTCGAGTTTACGACTACTAATGTTCAACTTATTAGACTTGTAATTTTAAACTCAATTCAGAACACAAGGGAACTCCAGGATCAAGTATTGGAAGAAATTTTTGTCTTGGAGGGGGACGTTTTGATGAAACTGACCAGCATTTAAGTTACATGATGAGGAAAACCACAAAAGCTTTCCACTGTCAGTCTGACAACAAGGGGACTCTAACCTATGATCCGTCTACCACTGAGGATATTTTATTTCGGCACAGTGGCTGCTGTAAGCCGGGTGTAGAATTCGTATCGACCCGTCAACACCGGGATTCGAACTCAGTGCATCTTCCCTGGGTAATAACTCTGTAGGAGGTACCAATTTTATTGATTTGCCAAATTTTAGTCATCGTCAAAATGTAAATAGAAATTCAATCGGAATTTTCGTAGAATAAAAAGATGGAAATAACCCGTTTTTGTTCTTAATCTGCATTGATTAATCAGAAGCAACCATGAGGGTTAGTGTGCAAAAGAAACAGGGGGTGTAGCTTTCTAGTTTTTTAAATACTTGTTACATTATTAGTTTTTAACATGCATACTTTAAAAAAAATAAGAAATACATTTTTCAGTATTAAGAAATAATAATTAAAAACTGTCATCAGCTGGAATAGAACCCGCGATCTCACAGTTTTGTGTTAGATTTCATAATCATCAGCCCCAAATATGCACACCTGCCTTGCGTATATATTTATTTATTATTATTATTTCTTTTTTTTTTTAATTTAATAAATGAAATCATTTGGATACTTGACATTCTTGAACTGGATACTTTTAATGCTTGACATTCGTTATTGCAGAATAAAAAGCTTTGAAAGACAAATCTTAGTTAATGTTTAATATTTCATTAAAGAAAACACATAACCCGTATTGAAATCTAACGAATTGTCCCTGATAAATTTTGTGGCAGTAAAAAAATTGAAGCCTGATGCATGTCCGGATTTTTGAAACACTTTCTAGTTTTACTATTTAATCAAATTGGTTTCGATGTCTTTCATCCCGCCAGTTTCATTAGTGATTCAGCATATTTCTATATCATTTTTGATTCGTTCTTTCTTAATATTAATTTGTTTGCGACATTTAATTTGTATAACTTTTTTACTACATTTTTTCGAGGAGTTTAGAAATATAATATCGAGGGGATTAACTGAAGTTAAATTGGCTTTTTTTGTATGCCTCTTTTACTTACATCATCCACACACCCACACGCGACTGACTGCTTCGTAGAAACAGATATTAAATAGTCTCTTGATCAAATGATGGGACAAAATTTGCCTTTTAAACAAATCAAAAAACTTTTCAACCTTTTAAAATTGTTTATTTTTAAATAATTTATTAATACTCAAATTGTTTAAAAGATATGTTCCTTTTCATTGACAACACAGTTTTATATTTTATCTAGTCATTTATTTGTATTTTTTAAACTTTTTTTTTATTTGTTTTTATTGTATTAAATTAAATGCACAGATTTAAAATAAAAACAAATCTGCCAAAATTTTATAAATAGTTTCAATTTGCAATTTTAGGAAGTTACTTCGACTTTGCTTTAAAATTTTGAAATCCTTATAAATAAAAAAATTTAGATGCCTTATTAACTTTAAACACATAATAACAACACAAATCAGGGAGTTAAAAATAGAAACAAGTATGATCAATAAACAATAAAATCATAAGCTAACTAAATAAATGAATTTTGTGGACGAAATATCATATTTCGGGGATACATTGAAAATTTGGTCAGACAGGAGGTTTGAACAATATTTTTTACATATATATTTAAACATTTGTTTAGCTGATGATCACTTGATTTCAATGCTCTATCAAGCAATATCACATGCTGCTTCTGTCTATTAGCGGTAAGTAAAATTAAAGTAAAACCACATCTGTTATCTCAATTTCATCTAAAATAGACCAAATCAAGAATTTTGACTGATAGGCCTGTCAAAGAGAGAATTGAATAGTGGCCCACCATTTAAATAAATAAAGAAAGGAGTTCACGGATTCATATACGATTAATTTGGAAAATAACAAATTAAAATCAATTACAATAATTAAGTAAATTAAACAATTAAGCTAGTTAAAACATTTAGGATAATTAAAAGGAAAAAAAGCTTTTATAATAAATTGGAAAAAATATATTTTTCAAAAAGGAAATGTTAAAATTAAACGAGAAGCTCCTTAACGGCAATGAGACACAACGGAAAACTCGAAACAGAGTGACCCTAAACAAGATTCTCACACAGCCCTAGAAATTTTTTGCCCAGAAATCAGACAAAAGGGTGTTTCTGTGGAGATGGACAAAAGAGCCCACAGCAATTTAAAGAAGCTGAAAACATTTCCCACAGTGTAAATTGAGGCGGCTATTTGACTACTCCATGGAGTCTAGAGTACCGCTTTTTAGGATCCATGAACTACTCTCATCACTGGTAGCTACGAAAGCTACAGGATATTTTCATAAGTCAACAGGCCTTTTTATTGCTCTTTTGGTTAGAAAAGTGAAGAGTAACAATTATTTTATATTTGTAAACACTTCTATTAGATTTTGAAAAGCGTTCGCCAATGTAAAAAAGAAAAAAAAATGTATTTTAGGCTTTAGAGGGCTCTAAGTGCTCTAAGGACACTAAGTGAAACCAAAATCATGGTCAAGATACAGAATAGTCTTTCCCATCCAATAGAAATTAGAAATGGTGTACGACAGGGAGATGCCTTGGCATGTCTTCTCTTTAATCTAGCATTAGAAAAAATAGTAAGGGACTCAAACATCAACACCCGAGGAAATATCTTCAACAAATCAGTTCAAATATTGGCTTTTGCTGATGATTTAGATATTATCGCTAGAACGCAGACAGCACTAACACAATCCTTTTTATGTCTAGAGAAGGAAGCCATTAAGATGGGATTAAGAATCAATGAAAATAAAACTAAATATATGCCCTGCACAAAAGCTGGCTATAAAGAAACACAGTTTGAAATTGGAGCATACAAATTCGAAGCCGTTGATAGCTTCACCTATTTGTGGTCTAAGATTAACAACAAAAATGACACTACACAAGAAATACACACGTGAATCACGATGGCCAATAAGTATTTTTATGGCCTAAGAAAATATCTTAAGTCAAGCCTAATAAAAAGAAAAACAAAAGTGTTACTCTATAAATGTCTTATACGATCAGTGCTTACATACGCATGTGAGACCTGGACAATGACCCGTGGAGATGAAAATATGATAGCTAGTTTTGAGGGAAAAATACTGCGAAGCATTTTTGGTGGAATAAGTAAAAACGGTACCTGGTTTAGAAGATCAAATGCGGAACTCTACAAAGCATATAAAGAACTTGATGTCATTAAATTTATCAAAATTCAAAGGATTAAATGGGCAGGCCACATTATAAGAATGGAGGATAGCAGGACAACCAAAAAAGTTTTCTGTGCCAGGCCAACAGGTACAAGAAAAAGAGGATGACCAAACCTAAGATTTTTAGACTGCCTTGAAAAGGAGCTACAAATTTTAAAGATAATTAACAGGAGAACCTTGGCTAAGGGCATAGTCTTGGCATAGGCTTGTTGAGAAGGCCAAGGCCCATCCTGGGCTGTCGTGCCAATGAGAAGAAGAAGAAGAAGAAAACATTTCCCACAGTGTAAATTGAGGCGGCTATTTGACTACTCCATGGAGTCTAGAGTACCGCTTTTTAGGATCCATGGACTACTCTCATCACTGGTAGCTACGAAAGCTACAGGATATTTTCATAAGTCAACCGGCCTTTTTATTGCTCTTTTGGTTAGAAAAGTGAAGAGTAACAATTATTTTATATTTGTAAACACTTCTATTAGATTTTGAAAAGCGTTCGCCAATGTAAAAAAGAAAAAAAAAATTATTTTAGGCTTTAGAGGGCTCCAGCTCCGAATAAAACTTTAAAAAATGAAGGAAAAAGTTGGATCTGGGGGCCCTTGCCATCTCGGGGCCCCAAGCTACAGCTTATTTAGCTTATACGTAAATCCGGCCCTGCTACGAGGCGATGTGTGAACAAGCCTATGCAGTTTTGTTATTGTAATTTGGGTTCAAATCTAAACATAATTGTACCATTCATAAGAGCTTTCAGAAATGTATTGATTCTCAGAGGTCGTAAGGCCAAAAAAAAATTTGGAAAGTTAATATCTCATTGTGAATAATTCTTAAGGTTTGCCATGTTTTGTACTTTTTTCCCTTATTTGGCTACATTTGAATAAAATGTCGCCAAAAAATATCTTTTTAAGTTAGCCTAATTAGAAAATATTCTAATGATTATAATATTAATATGATAATGCTGAAGTTTAAAGGCTGAAAGAAAGAACTCGGTACGTGTGAAATACTGCAAAAGATATAATGCAATAATATGATTGCGCGTTTTTTCAATCTGCGGCGTAAAAATATATCGGAAGCAGTAACCCGGAAGTCTTGAAAGAGCAATTTTACCACTAGCGCCACCACCCTTAGCTTTACACGATCACCCATCCATAATATACGAAAAAATAGAAGTAATTTGGTTAGAAATAGAAAATTTTGATGAAACCGAATTTGCTAACGAAACAGATTTAACAGAAGATTACCGCGGTAAATGGGTTTCCATGAAAGCAAAAGTAGATTTGATTTTGGTGAAAATTTAAAAAAAAAACGAGGAAATTCTTGACGCGTTAAATGAAACAAAACGAAATTTTCGTCTCCCCAAATTAGAATTGAAACGTTTCGACGGCAATATTAAAAATTGGCTTGGATTCTGGGGACAGTTCAACAAAATTCATGAAGATAATAGCATTGATTCAGACGATAAGTTCCAATATCTTCTGCAAGAAACAGAAATCGGCACTTCGGCGAGAGATTTAGTCGAAAGTTTTCCGCCATCTGGTACCAATTAATTATAAAGCGGTTGAGCAATTAAAATCTCGTTTCGCCAAAGATGAATTATTAATCCAAATTTATGTTCGGGAACTGCTGAATCTTGTTTTAACCAAAGCAAAAAGTGGTGAAAATTTTACATTGCGTGTTCTTTATGATAAATTAGAAACTCAACTACGAGCTTTGGAGACTTTAGGAGTAACGTCTGAAAAATACGAAGCTATATTATATCCATTAGTTGAGTCTGCTTTGCCGGAAGATCTCATCAAGGAGTGGGAACGAACGCGTAGTAGAGTTGACGATAAGGACGATGCAAATATTTTAAGCAGCTTGTTAGGATTTTTTCGATCGGAAGTTGAAAGTGAAGAGAGGCAACAACTTGCACGATCAGGTTTTGGAAGAAATCAAGAATTACCTATGTTCGCCATGAGAGACAAAATTCCTACTGCATCTTGCATTGTAGCAAGTGAAAAGAAAAGGCTTGATAAAAATGTCAAGCAATGTTTATTTTGTAATAAATCCTCTCATAGTTCAATATAATGCTTTAAGGTTATCGACATGTCGCTGGAGGAGAGGAAGGAAGCTTTAAAGCAGAAACATGCGTGTTTCATCTGTTTTAAACCAGGTCACCAATCAAAGTTTTGTAAAGCCTATATCAAATGCCTTTTTTGCAAGAAAAGACATCACAATTTTATGTGTTCCGAAATACGACAAGAAGACCGAGACAAGCCTCCAGAATCAGAAGCAAAGGTTCTCTTATCTCCGAAGAATTCCTCAACCTTGTTGTTAACTGTATTAGTGAAAATTGTCAATAATGAGAGGTCTGGAATTGTACGTGGATTGTTAGATACTGGAGCACAGAGATCTTTTATAAGAAGAGATATTGCAAATAAATTAGGATTAAAACCAGTAGATCAAGAAGTATTGAGTCATGGACTTTTCGGGGGAAGTGAAACTAAACAAGAATCACATCAAGTGTATAACATTACATTGCAAAGTTTATGTTCAGATTTCAAGGAAAACATTTCCGTTTTGGATAAAGAAAAAATTTGTGGTTATATTCCACGCCTACAAAATTCTAATGTATATCCTATTTTGAAAAGGAAAGATATTAATTTAAGTGATACGGGCGAAGATGTACCGGAAATAGACTTACTAATAGGAGCAGATTACATTGGCGCATTATTAACAGGAAAAATTGAGCCAATTGACAAGAACTTGGTAGCTATTAAAACAAAATTCAGATGGACACTCCAAAGTAAACAAAGAAACTGCTCAAATTCTTCGCACAGGAACCAGGCTTTCTATTGCAATACGAATTCAGTTTCTCCAATTGCGTCTGTTGCGTCATTGAAAAAGAGAAAGAAATCCAAGACTGCCAAAGCTCAACCAGCTGAAGCCAAAGTTGAAAACTCAATTATAAAAGAAGAGGTAAAGGCTGAAGAAAATTCTACTGAAATGGTTAAGGTAGCCCAAGATCTAGTTGCAAAACTCGAAAGATTTAAAGATTATGGTGATTTGCAAGAACTGTCTACAATGCAGAACGAATTGACTAACCTTACTAACAAATTGAGTAATCAGATAGTTAAAATTGAGAAAAAATTAAAAAATACTGTTTTAACCGATAAAGGTGAAGTCAATACTCTACAAGAAAATGGAGAACTGCCCACGGAAGAAAAGAAAAAGAAGCGCACGAAGAAGAAAAATAAAAATGTACCACCAAATTAGTGACAGATTTCGTCACTAGAATTGGTCAACGGGTTAAAATTCCCAATAGACTAAACGTATGAAATGTTGCAATCACCTGAATTGCAAGGTGGGAGGTTGTTGAAGTATCAGCAGCCTACAACTCAACTCTATTATAGTTGTATTTTGATTTAGATATGCTGTTATTCGAATTTGTAATTAGGCTTCCAAAATTATTGTAAATATCGTAATATAAAGCGTTTTCATTTTATAAAATTCCATAGTGTTTATTTCGAATCTTTAAACAATTCCTTATGCAAACGAAAACAAGATGGTATCTCTTTTTTTTTAGAGAAGGAACATCCAAAACACATCAGAAAAAAAATAGTGCGTGGAGTCCCTCCGCGCGGAAGAAGTTAAACTTCGTAACCTGCGACGTTAATTGTAGAAGAATCAGCAGTCGTAGAAGGATCACTAGTTCTACTCAACGACTCTTTTTCCTGACCCGCTCGCTTCCGTGCTCTGTAATAACGGTAAGCGTATTGACAAAACATACCGTAGATTGTAAACGCGGCGATTGCAGGTGGAATTGGCGATGGATTACGCGTAAATGTGGTGGGAGAACGAAATTACATTAACCTAAACAGTGTAATTCGATATTCTTTTTCTCCTCCTCGTCTAGCCATAATGAATAAAAATAACTCATTAATTCTTTTTAAAAGAGAATTAAAAAAGAAAATAACCTTTTTATTATCAGGATCACTTTACAAATACACTGTATTCATATTTTATTAAACGCTATAATGTATATTTTATAAAACGATCTAGTTTTTTGATATAACAGATTCAATTTTTTTACAAGAATTGTGTTTGCGAAGAAATAAAAATAATTTACTACTACTGAACCAATCACAAAAAATAACATAACATTTTAATGCTATGTTTTATTGAAACGCTATTTTGAAGAATTAATTCTATTTAACTTTTATTGTAAGAAAACATAACCTGTTTTATTTTAGTGATATTTTCTATTAAATCAATATTCTCTATAAAAGAATAATGTAAGCTTTTTTATAAAGATTCTTTTTTTAGAAATTAACAAAGACATATTATTTACTAGAAAAAAAATTAAGTATTCAAAAATGTTATCACGCTTTAAAGTAATAGTTTTTTGTAAACGAAATAATCAATATTTTTAAAATAAAGTTTGAAAGAGTTTGTTTCATTACTAGAAGCATTCCTTATAAAAAAAATATATATTAAATTACTTTTTTTTGCATAATTTTATTAAATAACTTTTTTTTTGCAATGAGATGAGATCTTAAACTTGAAAAATTGATTCAATTCCTTAATATATATAAAAGTCGGTAAATACTTCATTCATTATGGAGGTCATAGATAACTTGATACCTTTTCAATATAAGAATAATAAATGCAATTATGTAATAGAAAATGCACAATTTTAAAAATATATTTTATTTACATATATTGTTTGCAGGTTATTCTGAAACTATCATACGTAACATAAATTTATTGATTCCTAAATACTGTTATATGAGTTTGGTAATTAAAAATATTATTAAAAAATAACATAATTAAAAAATAACATAATTAAAAAATAGCATAATTAAAAAAAATAACATAATTAAAAAAAAATTCAACCTTCAATTAAAAACTTTCTGTAGTCAAATATTAATAATAGTTATAATTTTTAACAACTTTTTTGGGCACAAATTTTTAATTCTCGAACTTAATACTATCCTTCATATGAAAATATCAGAAAATTTATAAAAGAAAAACTATATTTTAAAATTGAGACATTGGCGTCAACAGAGGTTAGATGTATGTGCTGAGTTTAAATAAATTATATGTTATAAAACTCACATTTAAGATTTAGATCAATTTATTATCAGGTCATAAGATTGTTTTTTAATAAATAAATGTAGTGATTGTTTGATTTACAATTGTAAGGTCCTGGGTGTTTAATGTTAAGTTATACATCTCTTTAGAAATAATATTTGAAATATGCAGAGCATGGCGGCATTCATTTCAACTTAAAAAACATCAACTTAACTTTCAATAACTATAGATAAATAAAAAGCAAAAGTTTGATAAAAACTTTAAAAGAAATACTTTTAGAAAAATTCTTTCTAAATAATATTTAAATAAAACACAATCACTTCGCCTGAGTGATTTTGTAAGGAATTCTAAACTTTATAATTTTACAAGTTAGGTGAAAAGTAAATATCTACAATGGTGGTAGGGAATTAAGGAAATTCTAAATCTAAATTTTGAGTCCTAGAACGTAAACATCTGATCATTAGATCAAAAGTTAGTTTTAGATTTTTCGTTTATTGCTCACTGTACACTAAAACGTGATTTTTTTTTCTTTTGAAATTTTGATTTCAATGCCCTTACTTCAACCTCCTTCAAGTTATGCTTACTTTATAAATTTAATCACAACTTTATTTTTCTTTTCACTTTTAAACTGTCAACTTTTTTTCCATTTGTAAATTATGAAAAAAGTTATTAATCTGATTGCGAAAACAGTTAATTTATTAAAATTGAACATTTTCAATTAATTCCTTTTAATAGTCATTTATATTATTAATAATAATAATTATTTGCACAAAATTATAATAAAGGAAAGTTTGATTAGAAATTTAAAAGTTCTTGCTGCAACAATTAGGGAATTTCTATTGACAAATTCAAGTAATTTTTTTTCCGGAGCAAAATGCATTTTTTTTATAAAATTATTTTTACAAAACTGTGTATAATGAACATTTCAACAAAAATAATTAGTACAAAATAGCTGCTAAAAATTCTTTTAAACATTTATAAATATTATACATTTATAAATTTCAGCTTTTCGCATTATTGCTAAATAATCTCTACGTCGAAAAAATATTTAAGGAATTCCATAATAACTGAAAATTAAATAAAATTTAAAAAAAATTGTAAATGGTTATCGAGCAGAACCATTAAGTTTAATTAATGAATATAGAATTAGTAACAAAGTCCCTGCTGATCAATAAATTTTTTTTAATCTTTTAAGTAAACAAACTTTATTGTAATAATCATTTCATTATTAAGGATTAGAGGTTATTATGAAATTATTAATATTAATTTGTGGATGACTAGGTAAAGAAGTTCACTACACGAAATGTATTTAATGAAAGTTATAAAATACAGAAGGGGCTATGGTGGTAATAATATATAATTTTTTTATCTTAGTTTTATTACGACCTTCTAAAAAACGCTAATAAACTCAATTATGTTAACAAATACAAACGATAATGTCGGAGCTATAACAAAAAAATACGCTTTATATTTCATTTAATGCAGTAGAATCTAATTAAGATCAGCTTATTTGAAACTCTGAAATGTCACACCCATATGTAACTTGGTGAATGATAGATACTTGATACCAAAAACAAAACAAAAACATAAGCACACAGCTGTTTGGCGATTTGCGAGACGCTCCTTCAACACCGCTAGAATTTTCGCCAACCCTTTTACAATCTACGGTATGTTTTGTCAATACGCTAACGGTAATATTGAGCATTTTTCCCTCGTGGACCTCTTGAACCAGTGGAAGTGCTTGCGGTTGCCTCATCGTCTCGTCATGGAAAATGTATTTGTATTAATAATGTATGTGAATGCGTCATAATGTAATTTCAAAAGAGAAAACCTAACAATCAATTGATATTCATAAGAGACGTACCTTGACATAACCTTGAATCCGTCGCATTGTCCGTGGGATTGTTTTCACTCATTTTTTACAATTGTTATCCACTGAATTTGAAAATAAAAAATACTCCCCTATTAAATTATATGTGTATCAAATCAAACTAAAAAGATATTTATAGAAAACAATACTTTTATTGTTTTTATGCTAGTGAGAACCAAAACAATATGGAAATGAATGAGGGAAAACTGGATCCTACCACGTGATTTCCCGGCCAATAAAAATGTAGCGTTAAACGTTTAACGCAACCTTGTTGGAAGTCGCATAAGTAGTATAACTTCAAAAATAATTGTACACAAACAGAAAAAAAATATGTATATTCTTATAAGAGTTAAAACCTAATGCTCGAGAAATAGTTTTACTAAATTTAATGATATAACAAGAATGCCTATTTAAACTATACATTCCATAGTTTTAAGAATCATATTACTTCAAAAATTAAAATGAACAAAAAATATACATAAGCCTCATAATTTTATGAAATTTAATTTTGTAAAAAAAGTTTTTTAAAAACAATTTTTGTCAAAAAATTTCAAGTTTCAATAAAAATCATTATTTAGAAACTAAAAAACGTAAAATAAAGACTGCTGACGAAACAAAAACAAAAAAACAATTCTTTCTTGTCGCCATTTTTTAGTGCTACGAAAATTCGTCTTTGGTATTTGCCAAAAACAAAACAAGATGCAATTTTATTTTTTCAGGAGTGAAATATTTTACCGAAAAAACTTAAATGTACCAATTTCCACGACATGAAACTTAATCTTAGTAAACGTACGTTTTGGAAATGTTATTTCATTTGGAATCTTATTTGTCAGAGTTCATATGGCGATATGATTGTTTTGAATCTATGCTAAACTCTATATCGGCCCATTTTCCACCGAAATCCGATTGACTACTTTGATTTTAAATGAAGTGTTTTATTTCATGATTTGTCGCAAAAATTTTAAGTGTAATTACAGATTGGCGGCACTTAAAGACCGCCAAATCTGTAGCGGCGGTGGCGTTAGTACGTAAGTACCGAATTTTTATTCCATACTTTTCTGAATCATATTACTTCAAACATTAGAATATACAAGAAGTATACATAAACACATAATGTTATACCATATAAGTTTTCAAAAAAAGTATTTCGACAACAATTTTTATCAAAAAATTATTAACTAAAAAATGTAAAATAAAGAATTCTTAGGAAAAAAAAACGATTTTAAAAATTCTTTATATAGAAATAAAAACTTTCATATCGTTTCCTTTTTTATTCTTATTCGCGATCGCAACGCTCGAGTACACCATCTAGCGAGAGACTGAAAATATCGGACATTAGTTCCCACAAAACCATTGACAATGACGGACGCCATTTTATTAGCAGCAAATAAGAATCAAAATTTCCCTAAGGAAAAGGTAGAACTTCTTGAAAAAGCTAACCAGAACATGCCAAACATTGAAGCAGAACACGCCAAGCATTTGAAGAACAATTTCTCAATGATTTTCACATTTCTATTAATAACAACATAACTTCCGATTCCATGATCACTTGCTATTACAGATTGTGTGTATTACGGTAAAATAATTTTTTCTGTCTTCAATTCATTACAAATTAAAGTGAAGTCAGCACTGCTTTCGACATTCCAATGAATAAATAAGAATTCAGAATATGCACAGAACTGTATAATAGTTATAGAATATTGTTCTTCTTTATAGAACAGTATATATTTCTGTATCTATATTATTCGTAAAACAACAATAAAGAATCATCCGAACTACTTGAAATAGATTCATTTGTGCTGATTATTAATAAATTTGTATCGTTTTCTTGGTAAGTATTTTTTAGTTTTGAAGGAATAATTTCAACTAGAATTCAGCTATTCTGTTTTTAAGCTACCTATTAAAATTCATATCGAGATCTTACATTTATAAAATTTTGATGTGTGGTATGTTATCTAAAAGTAATGAAGGGATAATCTATGCATATAGTATTTAATAATAAAATTTTCAAACGAAGAACATTTCATTTGGAATTCTGCGGATTTATATACAGGTGAGTGTTATGATTTTTATGATAAAAAATTTGCTTGTAAATATATTTTTTTTTTCTTATTTGATGATAGTTCTCTACAGAATGGTTTTTACGTCTGATTAAGAACTATAAGAATAATATAGAACTATAAAAATAAACAATATGAAAGTTTTTATTTCAATGTAAAGAATTCTTAAAATCGTTTTTTATCCTAAGATTTCTTTATTTTCCGTTTTTTAGTTTATAATTTTTTGATAAAAATTGTTGTCAAAATACTTTTTTTGAAAAATTAAATGGTATAACATTATGTGTTTATGTATTCTTCTTGTATACTCTTATGTTTGAAGTAATATGATTCAGAAAAGTATGGAATAAAAATTCGGTACTTACATATTAACGCCACCGTCGCTACAGATTTGGCGGTTTTTAAGTGCCGCCAAACTACATTTAAAATGTTTGCGACAAATCATAAAATAAAACTCTTTATTTAAAATCAAAGTAGTCAATCGGATTTCGGTGGAAAATGAGCCGGTATAGAGTTTAGCATAGATTCAAAACAATCATATCGCCATATGAACTCTAATAAAAAAGATTCCAAATGAAATAACATTTCCAAAACGCACGATTACCAAAATAAAGTTTCATGTTATGGGAATTGGTACATTTTCGTTTTTTAGGTAAAATATTTCCCTCCTGAAAAAATAAAATTGCATCTTGTTTTGTTTTTGGCAAATCCCAAAGACGAATTTTCGTAGCACTAAAAATGGCGACAAAAAAGAATTGTTTTTTTGTTTTTGTTTCATCAGCATTCTTTATTTTACGTTTATTGGTTTCCAAAAAATGATTTTTATTGAAACTTGAAATTTTTTGATAAAAATTGTTGTCAAAAAACTTTTTTTAAAAAATTAAATTTCATAAAATTATGAGGCTTATGTATTTTTTTGTTCATTTTAATTTTTGAAGTAAAATTAAATTTCATAAAATTATGAGGCTTATGTATTTTTTTTGTTCATTTTAATTTTTGAAGTAATATAATTCTTAAAACTATAGAATGTAAAGTTTAAATGGGCCTTTCCTGTTATATCATTAAATTTAGTAAAACTATTTCTCGGGCATTAGGTTTCAACTCTTATAAGAATATAGTACATACTTTTTTCTGTTAGTGTACAAATATTTTTCCGATATGTTTTGGATATTCCTTCTCTAATAAAAAGAGATACCATTTTGTTTTCGTTTGCATAAGAAAGAATATCAAAAATTTTTCTTTTTTAAATTTAATTGGCCACAATAAAGAAGGAACGTTGCAATGCTACGTTCTACATTAAAGACGTCTCCAGAGTAACTGAATGACGGTTCATATAGAAATCGCAGGTATGCGTCTCATACAACAACGCCCCCTATAGTTCGTTGCGATCGCGAATAGTTCTTAATCAGACGTAAAAAACCATTCTGTTGAAAGCTATCATCAAAAAAGAAAAAAAAATATTTATAAGCAAATTTTTTATTATAAAAATCATAACACTCACCTGTTTTATAAATCCACAGAATTCCAAATGAAATGTTTTTCGTTTGAAAATTTTATTTTCAAATATATCTATGCATAGATTATCTCTTCATTACATTTAGATAACATACCACACATCAAAATTTTCAAAAGCAAAATAGCTGAATTCTAGTTGAAATTATTCTTTCAAAACTAAAAATTGCTTACCAAGAAAACGATAAAAAATTATTAATAATCAGCACAAATTAAACTATTTCAAGTAGTTCGGATGATTATTGTTGTTTTCCGAATTATATAGAGACAGAAATACGTATATACTATTCTATAAGGAAGAAGAATATTCTATAACTATTAGAGTTCTGTAAGCTCTGAATTCACTTTATTCATTGGAATGACTAAAGCAATGTTGACTTCACTTTAATTTGTAATGAATTGAAGACAGAAAAAATCGTTTTACCGTAATATGCACATCTGTAACAGCAAGTGATCATGAAATCCGAAGTTATGTTGTTGGTAGTAAGGTAAAAATTATTGAGAAATTGTTCTTCAAACGCTTGGCGTGTTCTGCTTCAATGTTCTGGTTAGTTTTTTCAAATTCTTCTACCTTTTCCTTAGGGAAATTTTGCTTCTTATTTGCTGCTAAGAAAATGCCGTCCGTCATGGCCAATGGTTATGATGGAATTAATGTCCGATATTTTCAGTCACCCGCTAGAGGGCGTTCTCGAGCGTTGAGATCGCGAATTGAGTTTTAAAGATATTAGAACAAAATTTTAAAATGAACTTAAGTAACCAGGGCCCTATTAACCTCTGTAAATAGGGGAAGCATAATAGGATTTTGGGGCCCCCCTAACTTGAGCAAAGGATACTTTTGATATTTTTCGTCCATAAACAATACATTTTAAAGAGACAAGACCCAAATCGGGGGAAAAGAACAATACACTACATGAAATAATGCGATTGGCTTAGGAACATAGGCATGGCATCTGTGATTGGATGTTGCTTATTGCTTGAGTTGGTTATAACCAACCCAACGAGAAAAACCGGTATATTTCGACAACGATGCTTTTACAAACGTGACGTTACTAAGCATCCCATTTTTTTCTTTCCGAGAGTATTTGTTGGAGTAATTTTTTTCTTCTAATTTCGTTTATTACCATTATTTGTTTTCTTTGCAAAAAATAAGAAATTGGACCCTTAATTTCAGTCATTTGGGCCCCCCCCCTAGAATTTTACAGGGGAAGCACTTACTTCCTGTGCCTTTTCGGTAATTAGGCCCTGTAAGTAACTAAACTGTTATAAACTACTTTTCAGCACAACTAAGTATAAGATCTTATAAAACAATAATGTTTGGCTGGAATAAGTTTAAATAACATAAAAGTAAATATTCACACTTGTCTTAGTTTTATGGTCAAATTCGGAGTAAAATAAGACGTTTAAAAGCAAACGACGTTTTGCATCTCGTTATAGACAGATACATCCCGTTATAGGTAGAAACATAACCTAGATGGGTAAAGAGTTTGACTTACAAACACTTAATGTATGTACATACATTGCAAATACATATATTTCTGTACATTCATTGTAAATACATGCACACATTTATACATTATGTGTGCTAACGTACATGCATACATTGTATATACATATGCATAATGCAACATTTTCGTATATACATACGTACACTCATACATACACATGCTTTGATGAAGTACATAGATATGTGCGTACGTACATATGAACATACAATACACGTATAAACTATGTATGTCTGTGCATGAATTTTATATGCATAAATATGTACATATATCAAATGAATAAAAAAGTTCTTACACGCGCGTGCAATGCTCGTATATACCTACATTTATACTATGAATGTACTTGCGTGTTTAAATACTCGTAAACATATTTTTTTTATATCCGTCGTTGAACAGCCGACCCAATTTTTGGGTTTACGCCTACTAATGTTCAACCCCGTAGCCTTGAAATTTTGAACCAATCCAGAAGACAAGGAAACTCCTGGATTAGTACCCCCAGAGGAATTGATTTGTTATGGGAACATGGAGGACTTTGAGACTCGACAGATTTAACGTGCATCAGTCACCATTTACTACACGGGGAGTCTTCGACCAGCAGGGACCGAACCGACGAACTCTTGGACATGGGCCCAGTGCCCTACCGACCAGTTTATCCCGGCCTACTTAAATATGTTGTCTCTACATACGAACATACAAAATTACATACATGTTTACATGCATATTATAAAATTATAATGTGTGTACAAATGCCACTTATGCGTGCATAGGTACATTTCTAATATATAGGTAAATCTGTATATTCATTCATATATCGCATATTCTTATGCATGCCTGTACATGTACATGCTTACGCACAAATATTAAATGAGTTTAAAATATATCTACGTATGAGCGATTGTACGCATCCTACATATAAATATGTGCGTATACATACGAGCTTACATGCATTACTTGTACATTAATAAATTGCATTTATATATGTGAGTTCATTGTATTACAGAAAATATGTTAATACATACAAACATTAATATTTAATACATACAAACTAAATAAGCATAAAGTATGCAATCGTAGTTACTTGTAATCGTATATTTTAGTTACATGTTCTCGCAATTACTTGCAATCACGATTGCATGTAACTATAATTGCATGCAATTATATATTTTGATTACTCAATCATAATCATTCGTAATCGTTTCTTATTGTGATTACAAGTAAGCACAACATAACCTTATTCACGTATTTTTACTCGAATTTTCGTATGTAATTCTATTTTTAAAAGTTTTCATTTAATAAATCAAACAATAGTAAACTAAATAATTCATTTACAGTTACAATTTATGCATTGTTTTAAAACTGTTCAATTACCTACAACCCTTATTACAATGCAGTCAAGCCCACTTGAAATTATGATTATATCTACTAAAGTTGTAATCATATATATCACAATTACTTGCATTTAAGATTACCTGTAATTGTTAGATCATGATAACTTGTAGTTATGATTTCTTGTAATCGTATTTTATCATTACATAAGTAGTCATGGTGACTTGCAATCCCAGGGCTTGATAATTTGTAATTGGGTATACTATAGCCTACGTCACAGGTTGTGTTATTCCAACTAAATTTAACCCATGAACGGCATTTTCTGCGAGCTTAACTTCAAGCCACAAATAAACAAACGAAGTGTTTGATCGTTTAAATAGCTGCTCGCCAGATTTTATTGCATTATAAAGAAAAGTAATTGATATTCGATTTTCGATTAATAATTGATTTATGTGGATAGTGGCATAGAATTTAGCATTGCGTCATGGTAAATGTTATTCCTACTAAGTTGAAGTAGTTGTGTTTTTTATATATTATACCCAATTCTGATTATCTGCAATCCTTTTTTGTTGTGATAATAATTATTCATAACCGCTTGTAATGAGAAATAATAAATATTTGTTACTGTGACTGCTTGTTATCATGATCATTGCAAGCAGTTGATTTATCTATAATTGGGTATACTATAGCCTACGTCACAGATCGTGTTATTCCTACTAAATTTAATTAGTAAACAGCATTTTCTGCGAACCTGATTTCTAGCAACAAGTAAAAGCATTAAACGAAGTGTCTTGTTTATAAGTCGCTACTCGCCAGGTTGGAATTGTATTAGTCTAGTTCCTTTGGAAATAATTTATATTGTTGTTTTACCGAAGTTTATGAATTTAGTAAACATATTTAAAACTCAGTTTATTAATTAAACTAAAAGGTAAATGTTATTCCTAGTAAGTGGAAGTAGTTGTGCTTTTTTCATATTATACCCTTTCCAAAATTTTTTTTGACCTTACGACCTCTGAGAATCAATACATTTCTGAAAGCTCTTATGAATGGTACAATTATGTTTAGATTTGAACCCAAATTACAATAACAAAACTGCATAGAATATTAGGCTTGTTCACACATCGCCTCGTAGTCATAACATAGGCGGAGGGATACACCAGAAATTTTCTGAATTTCTTCCGGAGGCCTGTTTAGACGATCCAATTTCTTGGACAGAGATTGATTGATATTGATGGAAACTTGTTTTGCTTTGAGCTTGGATCGTGTAAACAAACATCCAAGAACTTGGTCCAACTTCTTGGACGATAGTAGAGCATGTTCTACTTTCCATCCAAGTTTTTTCTCCCTTAACCAATCAGCGTCTTAGGTTTTGTGACGTCAACAAGCTGGCAGCAAATTATGTCATTTTGTTGTGGGTTTTCATAGATTTTAGTCCAAATAAATTGATCTGTTGAGGTTTATTTGTGTCATTATGATTTTATTTGAATTTATTTAGTAATTTTAAACTTATGTAAGTAATATTTTATAATGTTGAATATGAACAATGCGCATGCGCAAGTTTTTCTTTCAACGAATCAGCGACATTCAAGAACTTGGATAGTGTCAACGAATCATCCAATTTCTTGGACAGAGAAATCCGTCCAATTTCTCGGATTCAAGAAATTGGACCATTATTGTACATACATTAGACCACCCATCCATATGACATAATGCGTGCATTTTTCACTGGTTATTCAAATTTTATTCACAAAAATTAGTCATGACTAATAAAGTTATTCATTAATCAAATTTGCATAATGAATGATGAATAATGAATAAATTTGCATATGAATTCAGAACAAATTTATTTTGAATAAATTTAGTCATGAATAAAATTTCCGTGAATAATGCGCAGCACGTTCTCCCACCCTCTTCCTGGCAGCAGCAAGTGATGCTTGACTTCGGTGATTAACTGGTATCCATACCAATTACAAGATGCGAACAAAAACCTGCCGTTAACCAGCGAAAAACTTCCCAATCCGCGAAAATATTCCAAAATTTCGATGGAAATCGCATATGCAGTTTTTTGCCAGCAATTAGTAGCGACATCTACTGGTCAAAAACTGTTCCAAGATCCTGGACTTCAAGTGCGTAGAAATAAGCGACCAATAACGTAAACAACAACTTTTACCGGCAACCGCAATTATGCACTTGTTTGTTTCAGAATTCTTTACTGGGATAAACTAAATTAAAACAGAGTGACTGATAGCTAAAACTTTTTATATTAGTGGGAAATTTATTTCTTGCAGTACATGTAATCAGACTTTTTTTTATCAAATTGTTCATGCAGTATGGGGAAAAAAAGATTTTCTCAGAAAAGTAAACTTGTTGTAAATAGTGTTATTCATCCTGTAAGAAAATCTTATTCCTGTTGTATATGTAATAAGAGTTTTTCAGAAAAAGGTGCACTGACTATACACAGTCGTGTTCATACTGGTGAGAAACCTTATTCATGTAGTGTATGTATTAAGAATTTTTCGCAAAAAAGCCATCTGATAATACACCACCGTGTTCATACTGGTGAAAAACCTTATTCTTGTAGTATATGTAATAAGACTTTTTCAGAAAGAAGTGCACTGACTAAACACAGTATTGTTCATACTGGTGAAAAACCTTATTCTTGTAGTATATGTAATAAGAGTTTTTCAGAAAGAGGTACACTGACTAAACACAGTCTTGTTCATACTGGTGAAAAACCTTATTCTTGTAGTATATGTAAGAAGAGTTTTTCAACAACAAGTACACTGACTAAACACAGTCGTGTTCATACAGGTGAAAAGCCTTATTCTTGTAGTATATGTAAAAAGAGTTTTTCAGCAACAAGTACACTGACTAAACACAGTCGTGTTCATACTGGTGAAACACCTTATTCTTGTAGTATATGTAATAAGAGTTTTTCAGAAAGAAGTACACTGACTAAACACAGTCTTGTTCATACTGGTGAAAAACCTTATTCTTGTAGTATATGTAATAAGAGTTTCTCAGAAAGAGGTACACTGACTAAACACAGTCTTGTTCATACTGGTGAAAAACCTTATTCTTGTAGTATATGTAATAAGAGTTTTTCAGCAACAAGTACACTGACTAAACACAGTCGTGTTCATACTGGTGAAAAACCTTATTCTTGTAGTATATGTAAGAAGAGTTTTTCAACAACAAGTACACTGACTATACACAATCGTGTTCATACTGGTGAGAAACCTTATTCTTGTAGTGTATGTATTAAGAGTTTTTCACAAAAATGCCATCTGATAATACACTGTCGTGTTCATACTGGTGAAAAACCTTATTCTTGTAGTACATGTAATAGGAGTTTTTCTGAAAGAAGTGCATTGACTAAACACAGTCTTGTTCATACTGGTGAAAAACCTTATTCTTGTAGTATATGTAATAAGAGTTTTTCAGAAAGAGGTACACTGACTAAACACGGTCTTGTTCATACTGGTGAAAAACCTTATTCTTGTAGTATATGTAATAAAAGTTTTTCAGAAAGGAGTGCACTGACTAAACACAGTCGTGTTCATACTGGTGAAAAACCTTATTCTTGTAGTATATGTAAGAAGAGTTTTTCAACAACAAGTACACTGACTAAACACAGTCGTGTTCATACTGGTGAAACACCTTATTCTTGTAGCATATGTAGTAAGAGTTTTTCAGCAAGAAGTACACTGACTAAACACGGGCTTGTTCATACTGGTGAAAAACCTTATTCTTGTAGTAAATGTAATAAGAGTTTTTCACGAAAATACCATCTGATAAGACACAGTCGTGTTCATGCTGTGGAGAAACTTTATTCTTGTGATATATATAATAAAAGTTTTTTACAAAAAGATCATCTTGCTCTCACTGTTTAGCAGCTATATTCTTGTATTTGTAAAAATTATTTTTACTTAGGGACTATCCAGGTAATCACAATTGTATTCATACTTGTTTTGTAGCATATGTAAAAAGAGTTCTTCTCAGAAGGCTGACTTTGCTTTTTCTGTTGGTATTCACATTAGTGAGGAAACCTTTTTGTTGTAGCATAATGTAATAAGTTTATCTCAAAAATTTCTTCTTACTAAATACAATATTTTTCAGAAATGTGATACACCATAATTTAGAAGTATATTTTAAATGAATTTTCAATAATACTGATCTAACTTTTTACATTCGAGTTCATACTTGTGAGGAACCTTATTCTAGTAATATATGAAGTAAGTGTTTCTGAACAAAAAACTAATCTTACTAATCATATATTTATTGATAATGGTGGGGAGTCTTATTCTTGTCATATATGTCCAAAGAGATTTTCCTTTAACTTATCATATTCTGATTCGTACTAGTGTGAGCTATAAATTATTGCAGTCTTTTTAAAGTAGATTTTCACTATATAGTAAAATGGCTGCTCATAGTCATGTCCGTACTGTGTATTAACCTATTTGTATTAAAGATAAATGTTTTTCACTCAAGTTTCGTCTGACTAAACATAGTCTGCTGGAATTAATTAAGCATTTTCTTTTCAAATATTTTTAAATTTTATCTTTCAGTTTTCATCATTTTTCCTTTCTTGTGTTTATTTATAAGTAGTGCTTATAAAATAAACTTCAGTATAGAAAAATTAATAATTTTAATTAAAATGCATCTTTAGAAACACATCTTAATTGGAATTTGTAACTTTGCATGCTGGATAACATTACTTTATCACCTGTTATATATAACATCACTTACCCACCATTTATACTTTAGTCATAAATTGTTATTTATTATCTCAGCATTACAGTGCTAAGTTAAAGATAATATTCGTTTTTTTTTTTTTATTGCAATTTTTAATGAAAATAACATGCTGCATATTTTTTTAATGAATCCTTTCTAGCACATACTGTATAATTAAAATTTTTTATTTCTTTTAAGTACGGAACATTTTATGTTATGATTAGAGGAAAGAAGGTTTACATTGTTTTTAAATAAATTAGGTTACATTATAGTTGAAAAACAAGGTATAGATAGCTCCGTAAAATCAATTTCTTGTTCTTCAATCCTTAGGTTTTCACTATTTTTGAAATCTCATTTTGATCTAAACAAAGATATTGCTTTAATAAATATTATGACAGTCATATAAATCTTTACTTATCATAAACTTTTTTAATCACATTTTAACGTTTTAGAACCAATATTCAACCAAACTTTTGAAGAACGCAAAAGATTACTCAAACGGAAAGATAATAAAAATTTGTAAATCTAAATTAATTTTTTTTTAAAATTCCAAACACTAACTAAATAACTAAATTTAATAAGGAAATGTGCAAATGTTTTTAATATCATATGTAATAACTGCCCAATTCATGAATACTCCTTAAATAACTTTTTTGTTATAAGGTCTTTATGTTTAAGTGTGTGATATTAATTTGTAGTTCTTTTCTTAAAATGGTTCAGCACATTTTCAATATTTTGTGATAAATATTTTTATATGCAGTTAAAATAAAATGCAATTTATTTAATTTTATGCTTAATACTGTAATACCATATCTGATACAAAATATTTCTTTTTTCTTCTTTTTTTGTTGTTTACATTCAATTAATATAAAATCCCCTTACATTAAAGTTGCATTTGCAAATTTCTTAATGAAATAAATTTTAAAAATTTGTAACAGGCATTCTATAAAATGTATTCTTATTTTTTAAGAATTTTTTTAAATCAAATTAGTGCTGTAGTAATTATAATAATGTTCATTTGAAGTAATATATCCTCATATTTTATGTAAATGTTCAACTTTGTTAACAATCAAGTTTCTAATGTTGAATAACCTAGTTTTTGTTGTGTATATAATAAAATATCGTCACAAAATAGGTAGTTTTTTTGTTGCTCATAGTCATGTTCATTTCATTCATGTCCATTTTTTTTTAATAATTATTTTTCAATCCACTTGACAGGAAAATAATTATAAATACTCTTAAATTGCCATAGTTCTGAATGAAATTATCAAAAGTATTGAGTACTAGCTGCCTTTAGCAGTGAGCTTGATCACCTTTCCAAATTATTTAGTACAGCTTGCACTGCCCTATAGTAATTGAGGAAACACTTTCAGTTTTTGAAATTTTTTTTTAAATCTCTCAAAAAGTACTGAGAGAATTATTTTATTATTTAGTGGTGTTTATGTCATGTAATTTCTCATACTCATCAATAAGTTTCAAAGCTTTCACAGGCTTGAAGAAGTGATAATAAATTACGAACTTAAACAAGTATTTTTGAAAACCCTGTGACAGAAAAATATAGCCGTAAATAAACTTGTAACTTACTTTGATTACTTTGGTTGTTATTTTCAATAGTTGAATTAATTTTCGTAAACCCAGCTTAAATATATAAATAAATTCTTTAATTTAAAAAAAATGTACAACAAAATTTTCAGAACAATTTAAAAAACAAATTATTAACTAAGCTATTATTTTATAGTTTAAATTGAAATTCATTAAAAATTGCGCAAAATCAGCGCAAAAGTAATTCTTTCATACTTCACATACGCTGAGAAAAAGTAAAAACAATTTTTGTTAATAAAATGTCTCAGTGAATTGTATTCAGTGTCTGATGAAAAAGACTGATTCAAATATCTTGAGCATTTAAAAAGTTTTTAGCAATTTTCTAATCAGTTTTTGTACTTTTTCAATGAAAGCTCTGAATGATAATGAGTTTCCCACAAATTTTATTTTGTACTATTTAATAAGATTTATTTAAAATGACAGCAGCATTTTGGGAGATCATCCTCCATAATAGTATATTTTCTTTCTTTATATCATCACATTTCAGTGTACAGAAGATAGTTGTAAGGTATCATTTCTTGTTTATTTTCGTCTGATGCAAAGTGAAATTTGTTTAAAACCCTATTTTATCATATTTTTTTTATATGAACATCGTTGAACAGCCTACCCAATTTTATGGGTTTACTGCTACTAATGTTCAACTCCGTAGCCTTGTAATTTTGAACCCAATCTAGAAAACAAGGGAACTCTTGGATCGAGTATTGAGAGAAATTTACCTTCGGGGAGGACTTTTTTTTGGTGGAACTAACACACATTTGTGTTACTGCCCTACTACGGCAAGGGAAATCTAACCCAATATCCGTCTACCACTAAGGATATTTTTGGTCAGCACTGTGGTTGGTGCAAGCTGGATGCGGAATTTGTATCGACTGGGATTCGAACCCGGCTCGCCTCATTGAAAGGCGAAAGTTCTATCCCCTGAGCCATCGCGGCTCCCTATATCATTTATAGGTTTCTTTTAAAAATACAAGTACTATTTTGAATATCAGGGTTGATTGTGCACCGGAAAAAATCCGGCTTTCTGGACTTTTCGCTAACAGTGATCCGGAGATCGAAGGTCCAGACGTTTCAAAAAATCATTGATCACAGAAGTTTCCGGAAATCAAATTTTCAAAGATGGAACTTAAAAAGACTGTTTATTTTATTTGTTTGTAAGGGAGAGCTTATATTCATGATTAATATTCATTTTTTATCAGTAAATAGTTGTTATAATCATAACTCAAGAAAGAAAGACATATTTGTAAATCTTAATTACTTCTCCAGGTCACCATAGATACCCATACAGCAAATTTCGTCCTAAAGGCATCCCAAAACAGTTCGAACACTCCTGGAATAGTCATATCCGTAGAGTGTCAGAAGAAAGAAGTTCGCAGGAAATCACAAATAAGACAGCAATAGGACAGGCCTCATAGAAGATTGTTTTAGGAATCATGCAGGATCATCGTTCAGCGCATGCGTCTTAACTTTAGCTTTAGTGTTATTTCGTTTACCCAGTAACAAAAACAATTCTGCAACTGCAAGTGAAGTCTTAATAAGGTATTTATAAGCTCAAATATCTTTATTAGTTTCTTTTTTGTTTATCTTTCCTTTTTTATAATCTATTATCATTTATATAATTGATATTTAAGTGTGCTTGAACCCCATGATTATCTTTAATATCTCAATTGCAATTTAAATGGTTACATGCGTGGTTATTAAATTTTTTCATAATAATTGAGGTAGCTTTATTTTTATTATATCGTGAGGCAAATTTAATCTGTTCTGATAATTCATTCTTTGTATTAATTTTGTTTTCTTTCTTTACTTTCAACTTGTTAATTGGCGTGTTTTTTTGGTAACCCTAAGTAAATCATTTCTTCTAATTACTGATAAAATGACATTTTAAATTTCTTTCAATGTTGCTATTCGTCTTCAATATTTAGTATATTGTTATTTTACTTTTTTCTACATAATTGTTTCTTTAAATTAAGTGTATTGGGATTTTTAAAATAAGAGATACGTAGCCAAGTTAGTAACCAGGCAAAAGGGTTGTTGTTTTTTTTTTGTCCTAGATTGAGTAAGTTCGATACGATTCAATCCTATCCATCCATCTGTTTTTAAATTTCTACGTGGTTTCTGCAGATAATGTTTTTTTAATTAATATGGCTCCCATAAAGATAAATAAATATTCTAGACAACATTTAAATCGAAAGATTAAAGAAAGTGTAGATTGTGAAATCAGATTGCTTCAAGAATCTACTGGTGATTTGTATTCTGTAAATAAAAATCCATCCGTAAGTTCTGGAAAGCTTGAACTACAAACATTTGAAAGTTCGGACTGTGATATAATAGCTTCTGATGATGAAATGAATGAAGATTCTGACTCCACAACTGATTCAGATTCTGAAAGTTCGGACTCCATTGAAGATAACACCATTTGTGCCAATGCACAGAATGAGACTTTTAGTGGAGAGTTTAAAGAGATAATACTTCGCCACCGCCTAGAGAATAATGCTATAACTGATTTGTTGAAGCTATTCAATCGTCATAATGTAGATACGTTCCCTAAAGATGCTCGTACATTTTTGAAAACGCCACGTAGTACCGAGATAAAAAGTATAAATGGTGGAGATTATATACATCTTGGTGTGGAAAATGGTTTATCCTATATATTTGCAAAAAATTTAGATGTTAGTAAGATTTGCAGAATCAATTTATTTGATGGATTACCCATTTCCAAGAGTGGATCAAGTCAGATTTGGCCTATTCTCATTAAAGTATGTTTTGAAAATTTCTCCGACATTTTTCCGGCTGGGATATTTCATGGAAAACAAAAGCCAAATTCGTCAAATGAGTTCATCAAACCATTTGTTGATGAAATGAAAAAATTGTGTCAAGATGGTTTGAACATCCAAGGCAAATCAATAAATATTGATTTAGAGGGTCTCATTTGTGACACCCCAGCCCGAGCCTTTATTACGAATACGAAAGGTCATAATGGGTATTCTTGTTGCCCAAAATGTATGGTCGAAGGGGAGATTATTGGTGGAAGAGTTGCTCTTCTGGGAGAAAATTGGCCTCTTAGAACGAATGAATCATTTCGAGCTTATCTGGATGATGAGTTTCACAATTCATACACTTATTTTGATCAACTTGACCACTTTAATTTAGTTACCCAGGTACCTTTTGATTACATGCACATGGTATGCCTTGGTGTTGTACGAAAGCTTCTTAACTTTTGGTTAAAAGGAGATTTATCTTGCCGTTTACCTTCAAGGAAAGTAAATGAAATTTCATCTGCTCTCGAAAGCTTAAGAGCTCAACTACCAGCTGAATTTCCTCGTAAGCCGAGATCATTGAAGGAAATAGATCGGTGGAAGGCAACAGAATTTCGGCAATTCATTTTATATACAGGCCCGGTTATTTTGCATGGTATAGTTGATCCTAATGTTTATTTAAATTTTATGACGTTACATTCTGCAGTTTTGATTTTGTGCCATAATTCATTAAGCTCCATGCTGAATTCTTATGCAGAATCTTTATTGAAATCATTTATCCAAACATTCATTAAAATATATGGCGGAGAATTTGTGTCATTTAATGTTCATGGATTGATCCATTTGCCTTCAGATGTTAAACGATTTGGAAGCTTGGACAAATTCAGTGCCTTTCCTTTTGAAAGTTATCTACACAAATTGAAGAAACTTATTAGAAAATCAGAAAAACCATTGCAACAGCTAAATAGAAGAATAGCGGAGCTCACTTTGAGCAGTGTAGAAATTTCTTCTACAACTTATTTTAAACTAATTAGGGAACAAAAAGAAGGGATTACTACTAACATTTGCTGTGGACCGCATTATTCAGAGATAATCCTGACAGGTTCAAAACTGCAAAATAAAAGGCCAAACAATTGTTGTATGCTTAATGATGGCTCCATCGTGCTTATCGAAAATTTCAGCTTTTCTCGTGATAAGAATCTTTATGTTGTTGGACGACAGTACAATTGCAAAAGAGACTTTTATACAATTCCATGTAATTCTTCTCTTTTGAACATTTTTTTGGTTGATTCGTTATCGTGCGTAAAATCTTGGCACATTAATGAAATTAAAGTTAAATGTTGTTTATTTCATTATCGTCAAAAATATATTGTTTTTCCCATATTGCATTTAACTTAGAATTTTTATTATTAGTTTTTGTAAATAAGTTATATTTCATTATTTTGTGTAAAATGTATATATATTTGGATCAGTGAAAAAAAATTGTGTTATGAAAGTTTTTATCTGCCCCCAAATTTTAGTTAAAATTCTTTAAATTGTAATCTTTAAGAAAAATTTTTTTATCTAGACCAGATGTTTTGTTTAATTTCTTCTGATATTTAGTTGTTTTACAAAACAAAATTTCAATTTTAAATATCAAATATTTATGTTTATAAAATCCAGATTGCTAGGCTTCTTTGTTTTGTATTAATTGCATTTATATATATTTTTATGAGTTATCTTTATCATGTGTTTTTTAATTCAAGTAAGAATTTAACTGTAGTTATTAAATTTAAATTTTTTCTTTTATTCTTAAATAATAGTTGTATTATAATTGGTTATTTCTTAATTTGTTATGTAAATAGTGTTTTGTATTATGTATAGAGTTACTTATGTATATAGTTTCTTTTGAATGCACACATTTTTTTAAAAATTGTATGCATTGTCTTGATTAAATTTACTGTATTGTCTTGATTAGATTTTTTCTACTTGTAAATTTGCATTAGATGTTCTACCTATAAATCAAATATTTTGTGCCACGTCTGTAGATAAAATGTATGCAATTGTTACATTTGAGGATGGAGCTTGCGAGCTTATTCCGAAATCATGGATTCATGGAAAAAAATGTTTTTGGCCACCTTCTACAACTAAGGCAGATGTAGTGTCAAAGTTCATAAAATGTCCCCAACAGAGGATTGGCAGCTGCATTCAATTGTAGTTTTAGGAAGTGCAAGTGAGTTATTTTACAATTATTTTAATTAATTTAGTATTTACGAATTTAGTATTAGAGACACAAAAAATGACTTTTCATTTGCTGCAATGAATTCAGTTTTTCTCCTTACATTATTTAAAATCTGCCTTAAAATTAATAAAAAGTTGCAAAGTTAATTAACTATTATATTAAATTTAATCAGGCTATCGATTTTAACTGCTAAAAATAATTACATTATTTTCACTATCTCAATAATTCATATTTTTTTAAAAATAGTTCTTGAATTATATTTATGTTGATAACATATTTTAGATAAATTTAATATTTAAAAGAATCATATGGAAACGATCAAAATGTCTATATGTGTAACTAATTTTATACAGAATAGTGTCTACATTTTGTCATTTTAATTTCATTAGTTCAAAAGCAGTTATTAGAATTTCTTCTGCTTATTGCTTAGTTTCATATCTTAACCATTTCCTGATTATATGTGTCACCTTTGGCTTTTTGCTTACACACCCACTTTACTTTAAAATTATCAATTTACTTTAAAATTATTAATGACATTTATTATATTTTATTACTATGCTTGAATTAGTTTAACTTTTAAACATAAAGAGTTTTTCCCCACAGAAAATATAAAAAAAATGTTACACAAAAGTTAAAACTTGCACGTACAAGCTCATAAAAGTTCTTTCAATAGTAGCATATTTATTTAACTATGTTATTTCAGTATTGACTCATTAATTTTTTCTCCTACATTTTAATATTTCAAGAAGTACTTTTTTTTAAAAAAAAAATTGTCTTTTTATTAGAATCATATGAGGAAGGAAGAAGAAAAACGATTAAGGCGCAGAGCGCCAGTGAACTTTCTTCGGATCCTGCAGATTATGGGAGAGGCAAGAGGAAGAGAAAAATTAAATTTCTCGACAATGATTCTTCGGATTCTCCATCGGATGAAGAGTATTCACAGAGTCTTCTGAAGACGCTTCCTCCTCCTCCTGTACTGAGAGAAATGAATTCTAATAGTCTAACTTTTAATGAAAGGCCACCACCTTTGGATGTGATAAATTTTCCCTCAACGTCATCCTTGACTTTTACAGGGGAAGAATATTTGCAAGGTGATTATTTATAAAATTAATAAAACTTTGAAATGCAGCTGTTCAAAGTAACCAGGGTCTTAAAAAGTATAGATAGACCTTGAATTAATTGTTCTTCATCATTTTAATTACTTAATTTAATAAAGCTAGATTTATTACCTAATTGAATAGTGATAGAGTTATTACTTATTTAAAAACTTTAAAAGCTTAAAATTTACAAATTATAAATAACAATCCTCGCTTGTCAATTGCTCAAAGACAGGCACCCATTTTCAAGACATGCCATATATGAATTAGAAGAGAACTTAAAGAAATAATGAGAACACTTTTTCATTCAATTTTAGTATTCTCATTTGGTTTTTAAGTAGATTTATTGATTTAGCATTATTTCTTTTCTTATATGATTGGTAAATACATTTTAACTTGAAATTTCTCTTTCACATATTTCAATCTAAAAAGTAATATTTAGTAAGTTAATATTGTCTTATTTCAGGTTCTGAAGTTCGACATTCACAGTCATCCCTAATGACCAAAAAATCTGCTAACTCTTCCGGTAAGTTATTGAATCTGTACGGAGAATTTTTTTCTCTAAGTTTAAAGCTCTTGTAAATATATTTGTCATCATTCGCCTCTTGCTATGTGAAGCTAGTTTAAATATATGTGTTGATATTTTAATTCTTAGTTTACTTTTTTTTATTATTTAGAATTAAAACTTCTGGTATCTAAATGTTTCATAATATGTATTTCTAAAAGTTTCATAACATGTATTTTTTGATTGGATTAAAAAAAAATATTCTATGATTTTTAAGATAAAATATTTGGTGCTTAAAAGGCATATAAAACTTAATTGTAGTTGATCTACATATTTTCTCCACTATTAAATGTTCGTTAAAATTTTTATCTAATAATTGTGTTTAAAACTTTGAATTAATATTTACATATTTGTATTTCTAGATTCTCCAAGACCTCGTTCTTTTACAAGGACTAATGTTTTAAACTCATCTTGTAAGTTCTATTTTGTGTCTTCTTAAGAATTCTTCCATAGAAAAAAGTTAGTTGCTCTAATACACAATGAAAATAATACCACATTTTATAAAACTCCTATCCTTGGCCTAAAATGGGTTAAATCAAGAAATTTGTTTGCATATCATTATGTATTAACTAAACAATTTATTAATTTTTAGATTCTCCTAGAGCTCTATCTTCAAGAATGTCTGATGTTCCTTTTAACCTTCCTGGTAAGTTTTATTTCCTTTATAGTCTTCCATAATGAATGTTTCAGTAATGACTTAGCTGTGCAAGAAAGTTAGATGCAAAATAAAGTAATTTAAAAAAAGATGGGAGGAAGGGACTGATTGGTACAGATTGATTGATTGTGGCACTAAATTTGCATCATGCTTTTAATAACAAATGAAGACTTAATTTTATTTCTTTTCCATAGATTCTCCAATGGATCAATCTAATACAGTGGCTGATGTTCCTATTAACTCAACTGGTGAGTTTATCAACCATTCATCCATTGTGATTGTTTTGCTTATAATAATGTAGAAATTAGAGAAAATTATGTTATTTCTTTCAACAAATATCAAACTCTTAAATGAAATCTTCTTACTTTTATATTATTTGTTAATCTATGAATTATTTGTTAATAATATATTATTTGTTAATCTTCAGGAAAATGTGTATATAGTTTAATTTAAGTCAACTAGAATAGTTTTTGAAAACTTACAAGCCAAGGGGAAAATGTCACATAATGTATCAAAGAGTACAAGACACATTTACAGTCTTAAGTAAAAGAAAAACAGTTTAATTTTTAAAATATCTTGTTTTATTTTTTTCTAATAGGTGTTCTACGATCCCTTTTGCGTGAAATTAAACTTATTAAGCACACACAGAAGGTTCAAGGGGAAATGTTAGAGCTTATTCTACAAAAGATGGATTCTCATAATGGTATGGTTCTCTATTTTTCTTATAACACAAGTTTCTTATAACCCAAATTGCATAGAGATAAAGATAACTGCATAATCTTTTTATGCAGTTGATATTTACGATAAGCTATTTTTGAAATGAAATTTTGTTTCCTTTAAAATAAATTTTTAATAATTGTATCATTTACATGTCAATTTGCTTTTTTAAAATATTGTTATTTGTATAATTTTTTATTCATTTCAGATACTTACAAATTTTTTTTCATTTTATTTCTGTACTTAATTTCTGTATATTATATTTATTGAATCCCCCATAAATTAGATGACTTAGTCTGAAAAGTTGTTAAAGAATGCTTTTAAATATAATCTTTGATAATATTCTTCAATATTAATTTTTTTTCTTAGTAGATCATGATATCAAGTTTATTTTGAATTGAGACGCGAGCAACACACTTCATCTTGAATTTATTAGTAACCTTCGTGCATTTTTTTTTCCAGCTACACCCTCAAAACAGCAAAGATTTGACCTGGGAATTCCAGTAAAATGCGACGGTGACTTTGTGAAGCTTAATTCTTTGCTGGATAATTTGAAATTGAAGGCTGAATTGGTAATTAATTTTTTTAACTAAAAGTGAAAACCTTTATATGATCATATTTTCTCTAGCATTTAAAGTTACAGAAAATTTTCTCTCCAATGATAAAAATTCGAGCGGAGAGTTTTTACAAAACTTTCTTTAACAAATTTATAACTTAATATATAATCATCAAACTTGCTTTTAAGTATTTTTAGTATAATGAATAGATAAATTATTTTCTAAACTTTAGGTATAAGGTGATCCATTTCTTAATTTTAATAATCTTTTTTCTTCTTGTAGTCTGCTAGATTGCAAAGTCTTGGTGGAACCGATTTCAAAGACCATACGAGGCGAGCACTTCGTCATATCATGCCTGATGAGGTTGCTGAGCTGTACAGCTGGGTGGGCAATAGTGAAAAAAAAAGATTTTTTGGTTGCAGAGCTTCAGGCGCAATTATTGGTAATATTTAATATCTGTTTATATATATTTATTTATTCCATTTGTAGCTTGACAGTATATAGTTAAAATTTGTTTTGCTAAAGTTGTCTTTCTAGAAAATGAGTCTTAACTACTAAAAGTATCTATACCCATTTAAATGGTATTATTAAATTTAGTTTTCAAATAAACATCTATAAATAGCTTTTTTTTTTACTTTTTAATATACTATAATTTTAGTATTTCATGAATTTTCAATGAGTTTATACTGTGTTTGGAATAATTTATAAAGTGTGTAATTGTTTGAAATAATCTTGTTATTAGTATCGCCATCTTCTTTTCCAAACACAGTAGTATGGTAATCATATGGTACTTCAGTTATCCAACTCTTCTTTTGACTTGCACTTTAAAATATTCTGATCATTGTTATATGTGTTTGTACTAACAACTTTATCATTATTACAGTTGATGTTATTAGATAATTCTTGTGACAATGAATCAAACATGTATCAAATCGTTTTGTTTTCCGTGAACTAGTATACTGTTACGTATGATGGGCAATTAAAAAAACTAGTCATTTTTTCTTTAGAGTGATTTTAGTCCTAATTAAAAAAGCAGCTTAAGGTCACCCGATAACATTTTCCCTACGTATCTCTTGTCCTGAGAGTGACAGAAATTTGGGCTTCTACTAATTTACTTTTAGATACCTTTTAAATAGGTTCTGAAATAATTTTATGTTTATTCATAAAACTACCTACTGATATGTTTATATTTTCTTTTTGTTATATTTTAGAGGCTGTTTGCAGTGTTTTCGCCAACACTAAAGTGAATGAAGTTGAAAATGTTATTAAAGTCTGGTTACGCCACGCGAAAGAAAGAAGATTGTACTCTGAAAAAAAATTTAAGAAATAATTGTATAAATAAAAGTTTTACGTATGTGACTCTAACATTGTTTATTTATTTATTTTTTTTTTTTCAATTCTCATATTGGAAATACATGAAATTTATGCTGCAAAAAATACATAAATCCTTATAGCAGGTTATCATTTTTTTTTTTATCTTCACAAAATACTGATTTAAGTATGCCTTCAGCTAACAATTCTGTAGTAACAACATGCCAACAACTGTTTTAGTTTTTATATATAGGCAGATAATTATCTAGTTTTTTTCGTTTTTTAAAATTGCATCATTGACACAATTAAGTATGTGATCCATATAGATCTATGTTGAGTTTTTGATACATTCACAAGTTCATTTAAACTATGTAAAATATTTGTTAGTAAATTTTGCAGAGGAATGTTTTAAAAAAATATATTTGCTGATTGAATAGTTTCAATTGATAATACAAATAATTTAAATATTAATCCAAAGTTCTCAGTATTAAGAGCAACGTTAAAAGGAAAATTATTCATTTTATTATGAGATTTCTAATATATCTACTACATTAAACAAAATTGCTTTTTTAATCTTTGTATGTTTAAAAAAATTTTAACAAATTGATTTATTTTTTTAATAATTTAAATATCTTGATGCCAATAACGAGGCAATATGGCTTTTATAATCTATGTGATCCATAAACATCTATTTTGAGTTTTTGATAAAATAGTCAAATTCATTTAAACTATTTATAATATAAAATGTAAATTTTGCAGGAAAATGTAATGAGAATTATTTTGCCAATTAACTAGTTTCAATTGATTATACGAGAAATTTACATATTAGTGCGAAGTTCTCAATATTAGAGCAACATTAAAATGAAAATTATTTATTATTTTATTATAAGATATTTAATATATCTGTAGGAACATCATATGTCACATGACTATTCATATTACTTTTATGAGAGTTGCGAATGGCAACAGATCAAAAAATAATAATAAAAAATGAGTGTTCTAAAAAATGTCTGCTGATCATTTTTTATCCTGTAACTCTGTTGCGTACAACTGGTGACCCGGATTTTTGACATGGCTACAAAAAACAGTGAAAAGATCGAAGCAACGATCGTCATGGACGCCGAAGCTAATAAAGTAAGCATTAAAATTCCACCTTTTTGGAGAGAGAAACCCGACATTTGGTTTTACCAAGTAGAAGCACAGTTTCAAATAAATAAGATCACAACTGAAGAAACCAAATTTAATTATTTGATATCCCAACTGGAACCGAAGTATGTAGAAAATATTTGGGACATTATTAAAGACACTAAGCCTAACAAATATACCTTGGCGAAAGAAAGACTTTTAAATACGTTTAAGGAAAGCGAAAACAAGAGAATTCAGCGCTTAGTTACAGGATTAGAACTTGGAGATTACAAGCCAAGCCAACTTTTGCAAAAAATGAAAAATTTAGGAGCAGACGATTTTTCAGAAAAAGTGTTAAAATCTTTATGGCTTGATAAAATGCCGAATTTTATACGAAATATTCTGCTTGTCAGTGAAGAAAGTTTAGATAAACTGTCTACGATGGCGGATAAAATTCACGAAATGAAAACTGGGGAAGAAATATGTGCTGTTTCACCAAATGTTACCAATAATGATGCTTTAATTGCACGAATAGCAGCATTAGAACAGAAAATTGATTCACTGCAAATAAATGACCGTAGTAGATCTAAATTTAGAAATAATTACCGAAATACATCTCGAAGTCGCAGTCATTCAATAAAAGCATTCAATAGGAAAGGTAAATATTGTTACTATCATTTTAAATTTGGTAATCGTTGCCGACCTGAGAAATGTTATTCACCATGTGCTTGGCGAGAAAAGTCGGAAAACTCCATGATGCAACAGGATTAGCGGCTACAACTGTTGCTGATGTTAATGAAAGCCGCAAGTTCAGATTATTTGTAAAGGATAAAAATTCAGGATTACGATTTTTAGTTGATTCAGGAGCTGATGTTAGTCTAATACCTGCAACTCATCGAAATAAAACAGTAGAAGATTTTAAACTATATGCAGGAAATGGATCCGAGATTACAACCTATGGAATCAAAATATTAACTGTTGATTTAGGACTTCGCCGCTCATTTAATTTCCCATTTATTATCGCCAAAATTAATAAAGGAATAATAGGGGCCGATTTCCTTAATAAGTTTAATTTATTAATTGACATTAAAGAAAAAAGATTAATTGATGGAGTAACCAATTTAATAGTTAAAGGAGAAATTTCTCCAATATGCATGACGGAAACAATTTCCACTATGGATAAAAATTCTAAGTTTTCTGAATTATTCTCTTCGTATCCAAATTTAACTAAGCCAAACTTATTAATTAGTGATGCTAAACATGAAATTCGACATTTTATCGCCACAACGGGAAAACCTGTGTTTTCTAAGACACGACAATTAGATCCAAAAAAATTGAAAATAGCCAAAGAAGAATTTCAATTCATGCTAGACAACGGGATTATTAGACCTTCAAAATCGCCCTGGGCAAGTCCCTTACATATGGTTAAAAAGAAGGATGGGTCTTACAGACCATGTGGAGGTTATAGAAGACTAAACGACCAAACAATACCAGACCGATATCCAATACCAAGAATCGAAGATTTCCATCATATTTTAAAAGACACCAAAGTATTTTCTAAATTCGATTTATTTAAAGCTTATTATCAACTTCCTATAAATGAAGAGGACAAACAAAAAACCGCAATAATTACCCCTTTCGGACTCTTTGAATTCAACGTTATGAGTTTCGGCCTCAGAAATGCACCTTCAACCAGTGCCGTAACTACGCCGGGGCAACCGGGGCACCGCCCCTGGGCCCCGACGGTCAAGGGGGCCTCATATGAAGAGACCACATCATGTTTTTCTTTTTTTTCAAAATAAAGCACTCTAATTATATATATGTTGGAAAGAAATTGTGTTAAGATAGTGTTGATGAAAATTTTCTTTTTTGTAATTGCGTACCTACTAACATAAAGGGAAGGGTAAAAAACGGTAAAACACCTTTTCACAAATTATGAAGCTATTTTTGAAATAGAAAACTTTATATTCCTCTAACATTTATGTGCCTTGCCTCTTCTGATATTTAGTTATTCGCCAAGACGAAGTCTAGTAAAATAGGTAATTTTAGAGGGAAAAAAAAGCTATTCTTTTTCAGCTTTGAAGATATACATCAAGTTATTCTGTTATGGGCGATTAATATGCTTTTTGACTTTTGAAAAAGTAAAGTAAAAGTAGAAAAAGTATTTTATTTCCAACTTTTACTCTATTTTCTACCGAAATAGTAATGAGGGGGCGAACATAGTCTTTCGCCCTTTCTGAAATTTCAAAGTGCTCAAAAATAATAAAAATTGGTAACTAAAAAAAAAAAAATTTCATCTTTGAATCTATTTTCCAAATAGAAAGCTCTATTTTCTTCTGAAATAAAAGTAAGAGGGCGAAAAATTTGCTTCTCATTTTCTGAAATTTAGACATTAATAGAATAAGATCAAGTAAAGTTGAAAATTTTAGGAGAAAAAAATTGTTTTGTTTCATAACTTCGACGATATTTTCCAAATAAAAAACTTCATTTTCCTCTTAAATTATAGTAAGGGGATAGAAAAGTTTAATTTCTTCTGATATAAAGTAAGGGGGGCTAAAAAAAAATTTGTATCTTCAGAAATTTAGACATTTGAAATAATAAAGTCCAGTAAAATTGTTTAAAAAAAATTAAAAAAATAAAAAATAAACAAAAAATAAAAAAACTTTGAAGCTATTTTTTAAAAAGAAAATTTTATTTTCTTCTTAAAGTGAGGGGGTGAGGAATATACTTCACCCCTTCTGAATTTCAGACATTCGGAAGAATAAAGTCGAGTGAAATTTATATTTAACTCTTATTTTCGACTTTAAAGCTATTTTCCAAATCGAAAACTTTAGCCTGCCCTTCTGAAAATTTGACACTCGCTATAATAAAGTAAAACAGAATTGAGAATTTCAGAAAAAGAAATTACTTTTTTTCCCAATTTGATAGCTATTTTTAAAATTGAAATAGAAATCCCCCCCCCCCCAAGAAAAATGCTTCGGTTTTGTTTCAATTTTTTTCTACATATTACAACTTTTAATTTATTAAAAAAATTTAAAACAAAAACACGAAAAGAGAAGAGGAGCACATCATAAAAAAACATAACAAGTGTTTAGAAAACTAAAATAAGCACCACTGTTTTGCATCCTGAAAAATGCATTCTACACTGAGACTAATAGATATATTTGAAAGCATCTTTTGACTGTGGGTGGTATGAAGGTGTTAAAACCTTCATACCCCCCACACGGTTGACCCACAGTTATCTGACTCCTCAAAAAATAGCCATCTCCTTTTACACCATGGGAAAATGACCTTTTCCTTCTTTAAATTGCCTTAATCATTTTTATGACCCTGAGCTCTTTTGTGCTTTTATAAAATGTCATATATTTACAGTACCATCTATATGTCCCTTAAGTTGTCTTAAACTAGAAATTATCTAGATGTTCTAGGAAAACGGATGTAAGCTTTTAAGGGATCCAAGGGGATGACTCTTGTTAACATTTACTTAGGTCATTTTGTCAAGAGATTTTTTCTGAGACAAACGTAAAACGTTGCAGTTAAATTCCAGTTTTTAACTCATTTAATTGCGTCATTTAAATTAACCATTCTTAATTGAGATATAAATTTTCTGTTACCTTTTGTTTTGTTCAATTTTTGAAATTAAAATTTAACTTTAATTAAGAGTTTTTAAAATTATTTGCAACTTCATTTTTTCAAACATAAATCGTGATATCAATAATTCCCATTCTTAATAAAAATTTTCTTTGGAAAACAAGAAAACCAAATGTAAATTTATTTATAAGGAGGTAAGTAAATGTTTGCATTAACTCATTTAATACATTTAAATTTTATATTTATGTACTGTTAGAATTCTTTTATAAGAGTGGTAACATAAAAATTGCTTTTTTTTATGTTCGTATATAAAGTTTAATTTGTGTAGTACTTTAATTGATAATTTTACTGTTTATTGTGTGCATGGATTTTGTTCTGATTTTATATTTTTCAAATTATTAAGACCTTTAAATTTTTTAAATTGGAACTTCGAATTTTTAGGGTTTTTAACAACTTTGTTTTCATTAAAAAATGAAATGCAACTTTTTTTTTATATAAAGAAAATCATATTTAATTTAATAAAAAAGCTATGAGCATCAGCTTAGAAATCCGTAGCAATTAAAATTCATTGCTATGACAAACCATTAAAAATAATTTTTTTTTTAATTAGCAAATATGCTTTGATTTTTTCTCATTTTTCTTTCATAAAAAAAATTTTAAAAAAACTATTACACTTTGTCATAATTTTGCCACATATCGTTAGTTCAAAACTAAAACGACCCTTCTGCACTATCTTCTCATGTTATTTTAATGAGAAGTGAGTGCTGAGTGTTTTAGTTTTGAACCAGAGATATGATTACATGGCGTCATGAATACATAGGCCAAATATTCAAGAACGAATTCTTTTCAAAATATAGCTATATTTTCTAGGGACCTGTCCATATTGGAGTAAAGCAACTTTGGTTTTTGTTAATCGATGTATATAGAGAAAAAATTTCTGTTTATTTCTTCAATTAGGACTTTTTAAAATGTGGATATATGTGCCGATAGAAAAAAAGTCTATAATTTCCTTCAGTTTCCATAAAGCGATCAAAAACTTTTAGATTTGAAATTAAAAAATAATTATAATTATTAAAATGATTTTGTCTTGAAAAGACCTTCCTAACGGTATAGTAACCGGATTCAACAGGTTTATAAAATTGGTATTTTATGATTAGCATTATATTTAAAGGAAAAGGAGGCTACTGTGGGCATGGGGGACAAGAGGAGACAACATGAATAGCCTTTTCCCCCCTAGTCATTTCTTGGGTGAGATGCCGTAAATTGCTTAACATTTACGTGCAGTGAACCAAAAACATACCATGCTGAATAACTTTTAATTTAATGATCGGATCTTCACGTTCTAGGACTCCATCTTAATAATTCGAGGGTGTGACTTCAAATATGCAAATTAATTAGTGCACGATATTTTATTTTAAGTTACGTAATCTTGCACAAAAACATACTTTCCCTGAATAAACATAACTTTTGTTCAACCGATTCGATTTTCTAACCCCCGTAATATAGGTAGCTGTAATCTGGGAAATATGGTCCCAATAGTTGGGTCGGGTGAGCTATCCAAAGTTTGGACCCCCAAATGTCAAGGGAATTGAAAAAATTTTGCACACTATTATAAAATTCTTTTATCTAAAGATAATTCCATGCAAAAAATAACTTTTAGTAAATATTTAGTATTTTTTATTTAATAATAGTCTGATGTTGTTGATCATTTACGTTGCACTAGTGCTACAAAATAGGCTATTGGCGACGATCTGGGAAACATCCCTTGAGGTTTGATCCAATGCAGAGGGGATGGCACCCCCGCTTCGGTAGCCTGGCGACCTGCACGCGAAGTCGAGCATTTTATGGTAGAACAGTTTAACGAGGACCAATACCGCATACCCTCGGTCCCTACGCAGACTGATCCAAGTGGTCACACACCCGCACACTGACAGCAGCCAGTGAGGCTTGACTTCGGTGATCTGCTGGGAACCGTGCCTTAACGATCAGTCCACTACGGGACAATAATAGTCTGAAAACTTTTGAATCGCAAGGCATATTTTTTTTTTTATCATTTCAAAGTATCTAATTCCACATGGAAAATACAAAATTTGAGCGAAATTGGTTGATTAGTTCTTGAGAAATTGAGTTTTATAAATACGACTTTTTTTAAATTTAATTTCTCAGGATTAATCGATTTCGCTGAAATTTTGTATTTTGCCATGTGGAAAACTTACAATGTTTTGTTATCCAATTTATATGCGAACAAATAACTTGTTTTCATAAACATATTCGCTAACATAATACATAAATAGCTAAAATGACGATTAGAGATGGAGTAGTGAAAGTTTTTGAAAGGGCCTCCGACAAAAAATTTTTGCCCCAGGACCCCGAGGGGTGAAGTTACGGCACTGCCTTCAACGCTTCATAAATGAAGTTCTGTGTGGACTTGATTTCGTTTTTCCTTATCTAGACGATATATTAGTGGCATCTCGAAACAAAGAAGAGCATCAATCTCATTTAAAACAACTTTTTGATAAATTAGATAAATATGGCCTCAGAATCAATATCTCCAAGTCAGTCATTGCTGTGGAGAAATTGGAGTTTTTGGGATATGAAATCAGTTCGGAAGGATCCAAGCCCCTTTCCCCAAAAGTAGAAGCAATCCATAATTACAAGTTGCCAGAAACCATACGTGAACTGAGAACCTTTCTTGGTCTAATAAACTATTATAGACGATACATCAAAGACGCTGCTAAAACACAAGCAATTCTCCACGAATATTTGAAAGGAGCTCATAAAAATGACAAAAGAAAAATAATGTGGACTGAACAAGCTATTAACATGTTTGAAAAATGCAAACAAGACTTATCCAATGTAGCCTTGCTAACATATCCGAAGTTTGAATTACCTCTATGCCTTTGCTCAGATGCTTCAGATTTCGCAATCGGATCTGTATTGGAACAATACGAAAATGGTGCTTGGAAACCGATAGCTTTCTATTCAAAAAAATTAAATGATGCACAGAAATCATATAGTGCCTACGACAGAGAATTATTAGGGATATATCTTTCTGTAAAGCATTTCAAACATCTATTAGAAGGTCGAGAATTTACTATATTTACAGACCATAAGCCACTGGTTTTTGCCTTCAAACAAAAAAATGAAAAAGCATCTCCAAGACAAAATAGACATCTCCAGTACATATCCCAGTTTTCGACTAACCTTCAACACATTATTGGCAAAAATAATATCGTCGCAGACGCGTTATCCCGAATTCAAGAAGTAACTAGTGTAGATTATGAGAAAATTGCTGATGATCAAAGTAGTGATGAAGAATTAAAACAACTAATGCAATCAGACACAACCTTAAAATTTAAACAACAACCACTACAGTCTGGTAAATTTCTATGGTGTAATATCTCTGCTAATAAAATTAGACCATATATACCTAAAAATTCATGAATGATTATTTTCAAACTGATACATGGTTTATCTCATCCAGGAATCAGATCAACTATCAAACAGATAGCTTCAAGATTTATTTGGCCTGGAATTCGAAAAGATGTTCGAATTTGGGCACAATCCTGTATTGATTGCCAAAAAAACAAAATTTCAAAACATACTAAATCCCAGTTTGGAGAATATCGGCAACCCGATGAAAGATTTAACGAGATACATATTGACCTAATTGGACCGTTACCCCCATCCAATGGAAACAGATACTGTTTGACTTGTATTGACCGTTTTACAAGCTGGATAGAAGTAGTTCCTATACCTGATATCAAAGCTGAAACAATCGCCAGATGTTTCTATGAAAATTGGATAGTTAGATTTGGAGTGCCATACAGAGTAATTACCGATAGAGGATCACAGTTTGATTCTGAAACGTTTAAATCTCTTACCAACTTATGTGGAGTAAAAATCAACAGAACAACTGCATATCATCCTCAGTGCAATGGCAAAATTGAGCGTCAACATCGTACATTGAAAACTGCAATAAAGGCACACAACTCTATTAAATGGTCTGAAACTCTTCCTACTGTCTTACTTGGTCTCAGAGCTGCTCTACGCGATGACACCAACTATTCAATATCTCAGATGGTTTATGGTAAATGCATTAAACTTCCTGGTGAATTTTTTGATAACTCAAAAGTGACAACATCCACGGAAAACTTTATTAGCAATCATCAAAATCAAATGGAAACATTAAAACCTTTAGAGTCAAAATATTTCAAAAGGAACAAAGTATTTGTGCACAAAGATTTAAGTTCATGTTCACATGTTTTTATGCGGATTGATAGAGTCAGGAAGCCATTAGAGTCTCCTTATCAAGGACCCTATAAAGTGATGGATAAGTCAGAAAAGTATTTTGTAATTAGTTATAAAGGAAAAAACGTAAGCATTTCAATAGACAGGCTTAAACCAGCTTATCTACTGAATTCTGAAAATGAGAATCCAGATTACGATGAAAACCTAAAAGCTGCAAAACCTAACGAATGTTTAACATCAAATAAATTACAAGAAAATGCAGCCAATTCCGAGCAAAATGTTAAAATGTCTAGATTTGGCAGAAAAATAAAAAAGCCTGTTCGCTTTTTAGAACAAAACTGTATTAATTAGATACATATACATTTATTTTATATATATATTTTTTATTGCATTGAAACTAGAATGGTATAATTTGTATATATGTTATATTAATATCTTGTATATATGTTTTCGTATTATGATGAGTCATTATGTAGTATAATTTTTGAACTGTATATATGCTGTTATATTATCATTATATGACAAATTTGACATACTTGCCAAGCATCGTAACTTAGTTACTGTTGAGGGAGTATTGTAGGAACATCATATGTCACATGACTATTCATATTACTTTTATGAGAGTTGCGAATGGCAACAGATCAAAAAATAATAATAAAAAATGAGTGTTCTAAAAAATGTCTGCTGATCATTTTTTATCCCGTAACTCTGTTGCGTACATATCTACTACATTAAACAATATGAGCATTAAACAATATATACAATGAAGCAATCATTAATTACAATGTACATAAAAGATTCAATAAGTCTCATAATTTAATTTAATAAGAAATATTCTTTACAGAGAACTAACGCTAATTAGGAGACTTGTAACCTTCCTTGGTGTTCAAAGGGTACATTCAATTAGACTTTTTAATAATGGCCAAGTTTTTATTCCAAACAACAGAAATGTGAAGTCCAATTATCTTGCATATTTTTGTATTAAAATGATACATTATTCTTTTATTTAGATACGTTTGTATGTGAACTGTTTTACTCCTTTTTCCTAAAAAAAAATTGTAGAGGAATAGCCCATTTTTCTGGAAAAATAGAGTGGTATACAAATTAAAAACTATCACCTTTTTTTTTCATTTAGAAAACATTTTTCTGACCTCTAATTCAGTAAATTTAAAAGAAAAACCTTATTTAAGTTGCTAAAATCTATTATATATAAGGCTGTTGCTTGGCTGACCGCCTTTTTAATAAATAGAGGCATTTGATTGGTCGATTATATCATCGTTTTCATCGTTATCGCTTAATCGTTTTGTCAGGTTTACTAGAATGGCGCTTTTAGCATTTTTGTTTGGCGCAATTTTAATAACGCGCATGCTCAGTTTGATAATTTATTCAAACCAATCGAAGTACTTCGTAGACAATGAATATAGAGGCTTGTATCCCTTCCTCTGCTCGTGTATACTCAAATAAAGATGGAAAGATCAATCACTGTACCAAACAGATGTCAGGGTGAACTTTGACATTGGACACATCACTGGTCTCTATTTTTTTTATTTGATTTTCATAAATTGTTATGATAAATAATAACATTCTGTCTCTGTGCCAGAAAAATCTGAACACATTTTTTTTAAAGATTTATAATTTGTAAATTTTAAATGAAAAAATTAATGTATTTTAAAAAATTGATTTTTATATTGTTCTGAAATTCAAATACTTGAAATAAATATTAAAAAAACAATTTAAGTGCTTATTAAAAATATATAAAAAATATAAAAGTAACTAAAAAATAAATAAAATAATTAAAATAAAATAGAACAGTTTTATAAGCAATCTAAGCTGCCCAAAGCATTTAATTTCATGAAGAACAATAAATTGGAAAATTTTAATAATTGCTGAGATTAATTGCCTGTTAGCGTTCAGTTAGTTAGTTATTAAAACTTTTTCATGGTTTTCATTTGTGCGTAATCTAAATTCTAATTATTTTCATTCAAAAAGTCTTTCAAAATATAATTTCATTCCTGTATTTAAATTACAAGTAACTTTGATATCTGGGTGGCCTACAAAAATTCAAAAAAGTACAAAAAAAAATTTAGAGCATTTCACAGCATTTACTATTTATCAAAGATGATAAAAAAAAAATATTGATTATTAAAAAATAATTTTATTGCAATAATCAACATTAAGCTGGAAACCTATTACTATTAAGCAATTTAAAAAACTTTTTCGTGGTTTTCCTTCGCATGTAACACAAATTTGATTACTTTAATTTAATCTTCATTAAAATAAATTATTCTTATAACTTTCATGAATATGATTGTATTCTGATACTTAAATTGTTAATTACTTTGATCTCTGAATTGAATTAAGCATAATAAGGGTGTTTCATTACATTCACAAAATAAAAAAGCTCACACTTTGATTTCTGGGTTGAGTTAATAAGCTTTTCGTTTTGTTCAGAAAGATGGTACCCTATCTATTAAGGATAATAATAATGAAAAAATGTTTATCTATAATTTTACTCCGATACTTAAATTGCAAATTATTTTATTTTATATACCAATAACAGCAATCTGAAAAACATTTTTGTCTGTTTTTCATAGCGTGTAACGCGAAATTTGATAATTTTAATTTCAATTTAATCTTGATTATAATTAATTATTTTTACAACTTATTAATTTATTAACTTAATTATTTTAACTTAATTTATAATTAATTAATTAAAATAATTAATTAACTTAATTATTTTAACTTAACTTTAATTTATTTATAACTTAATTATTTTTATAAACATAATTATTTTTATAACGTAAATATGGTTTTATTCCGATACTAAAATAGCGAGTTACTTTGATTTTCGGCTAAAAACTACAAAAATTTGAATAACATCTCGTTATAGTCACAAAGAAGTCTCTCAAAGATGCTGAAAAATGATTCATTATAAAAAAAAATTCATTGCGATTACTGAACTTCTAAATGGAATCAAGCCATCTGAAAGATATTTTCGTGGTTTCCCTTCACGTATAATGCAAAATATGATTGTTTTCTCAAATTTTTATTCAAGCAAGGAAGAAAAATATTTATACCATTATTAACCACTCCAAAAACCAGAGTAAATGCTTTATTATAAAACTGATACGTCCAGAATTTGGAATTATGATGAACTTGCCTGTATATTTTGATTCAATAAACTGATTTATTTTCTGCTTCCCTTCTTACCATTATTATTTTTTTTTAAGTGAAAAATGATTCTTCTACATTACTGTTAGAAAATTTGACGGTTCATCAGGTTGTCTTTTGTCAACATCTGAATAAAATTCGAGCAAATAGTATTATATTTGTAATGGCGAAAATATCCAAATGATAAAATAAACATGAACTTTTTTTACAGTGTTAAAATTAAAAAACTTAAGTACTCGGGCTCCTATGATTTTATTATTTTACTAATAACTTATTCTAGTATGTTATATTGAAATATCTGATATATGTTACGTTGAAATATCTGATATATGTATTTTGAAATATCTGATAAATGTATATTGAAATATCTGATATATCTGGAGAAAAAAAAATTTCTAACCAAATGTTCTTTGAGTCAGGAAAAGACAAAAAATACCTGTTGATTTTTTCGAAATATACTTTCTATCACAAACGCCTTAAAACTTTGTTCTCGATAAAAATAATTTCAGATGATTTTAATCCTTCATCTCTTATTAACCTCGTTATATCATGCTTTTGATCAAAGTTCAGCAGCGTGTGCGTTCTTTCTCCCCTAAATATTAATTTGATCCCTACACACGTTTTTTATTCCATGACTTATAAGGATTCGTAAAATATATATTAACTGCCCGGATTAGAGAGCAACTGAATTATCTTCTTCAAAAATGGCAGTTATTTAATTTAAATTTGATACTTTTGTGTGTGATCATATCTCAGTGTCAACCATATCGGTGTCACGTATCAATGACATCCAATAAAAATCTAACTGTCAATGAACTTAACTGAGGAGAAGGGATTAACTGAATGCTTAATAAAATAAGAGCTTTCTTTGATGATATGTTTTTTAAATTAGTGGTGAAATCGTCTAATAATTATTTTTAAAAATCGTTGCAAGAAAGGTTTGCAAGCGTATTTTTTTTTTCAGACTCATGCGAGTTAATTCAAATCAAATAAATATAGTATATGTACTCTCTTTTTCTTTCTTCCGGATTCTAACGAATTAAATAGTATTCATACTTATCAAGGTATTTTACAACAAAGTGCTAACATAGTACAAAGGTACATATACTTGTATTGATTTCTGTGTATTGATTTTTTTTTCCTTCTATATTCGCTTTCGGAAATTTAGCTGTATAATATTTTATACCCAATTATGTAATTCTGTTGCGATCGTAATTTTTCTTAGGAAATTATTATTTAGATGATTAGTTGAATATTCATAAAGTACGTTAAGAAGAGGTTTGAAAAAAAAAGTAATCAATATCATGCGTAAATGCTTTGGTTTTTTTCCCTTCTCTTTTTAATAATGTGTTACGTTTGTTTTTTTAAATCATTCATTGCCACTTATTTAATTTAATTGCATATAATGTCAGGATAAAAGCATATCTCAGTTTTTACATAAGCACGTGAGAATGTAATATTTCATGAAGTTTTCCTGCTGGTTTGTGTTTAGAGTGATAAATATATGTTTCAAAACTATAATTTATGTATCTGCAACTGTATCTCAGGACTGACGTTTAGCAGTTAATTCAATAACTAGCATTTTATTCAAGTGTTCCACACGCACCCGTAACTCTCTAGAAACTACATTAAGAGGCACTACTCATGCATGTTCGTGTCATATGCTAAATGAACACCAGTTATTTATTCTTCTAAGAGTATAGTGTTTGTTTTACTTGCAAATTTCAGATCCCCATTTGTAGAGCACCCTGTTGACATGAATGAAATATTGTAAAACTCATATTGAATATAACTGTGTGATATATTCTATATAGTGATTAACTCTTCTTTACTTGAATTTTTTTTCTAGTTAGCTAACTCTAGCAGAGATGACTTATGTGTCCTTTTTTTAGAATTGAACCTTTATCAATAATAATGATTTTTTATATGATTGGTCTGGGCATTAAATGAAATAAATATAAGTATTTCGATTATCACTAAATGTCAAGTTTACTACGATGTATTGCAAATTTATTCAATTTCTTTTATTCGTTAAGCAAGTCAATTTCCTGAAATTTTGAAATTTTTTTTAATTCAAATTGACACTATTTAGCGATAAAAAAAATCTTTGGATGCATTCTCAGATGTATAAAACAAGCTTTTAAAAATTTTATATACATTTTACTCAGGTATTTGATAACTTCTTTAATATTTACATGATTTCGTTATAATTTTTTTCCACAAATAACTAATTAATAACTGTTGTTATATTCATTTAGTAAAGTTAATAAACAATATACGATTTGATAATTAATAGTTCATTTAGAGCAGAAAACAGAACAGGAATAAATTTAACTTCATCATAGTTATATTCTCTAAACAATGCCTCTTTTTTTTCCGTAAAAAAATCACTGAATTTTAAAAATAAAACTATTTTTTTTAAGAAAATAAGATCAAGGCAGAAGAGATTAGATAAACAATAAATAATTGATTTTAACAAATTAAATTTAGATATTAAAAAAAAAACTTATTAGGATGGAAAATTTATTTCTGAAATTAGATATTTACGTAGATAAACTATTTCAGCTTAAAAATTGGGTTTTAACTTCTAAAATAAATTGATATAAATTAATACATTTAGCTATATTTTTTAATCAAACCATTTTATGTAAAATAATATGTTTCTTAAAAATCTAGCAAATCTTTTTCGTGCATAACATGACCCTGTTTAATCATAACGAACAACTGAAAATGTGTTTCGCTCATTATAATTATGTAAAGTCAAGCGTTAAGGCTAAATTAAATACTATATGAAAATATTTAAAAAATTTTCGCTTTTTTTTTTAATTGTTATGTCTTTCTGTCTTGTGCATATTCCACAATGTGGTTAAGCACTGATTAATTCATTGTTTGCTTTTTTCAGTCCATACGAAGAACAGGTATTCTGCTCACATGCTATAAATAAAAAGTGAATTTTGCAATCGTTCTTGAGGCACATTTCAGGATTTAAAAAAAAAAAAAAAAAAAAAAAAAAAAAAAAAAAAAAAAACGAGTAACTCCTTAAATTTTCAGCGCAGTACAAAGAACAATAAAAAATACATACTCTAAATATTCTACTACCGGTAATTTAAGAGTTTACGGTCTTCAGTAACACGGCTGAAAAGGAGACATGCAGACATGAAAACCTTTTTGTAAAGTTATATCACAAAAATTTTACTACATTTTTAATTAATACTAGAAAGACTGAAACTTAGTATTACCTATATTGCACTCTGAAAAAGTATTAGTATGCATTCTGAAGGAGTAACTAATGCGTAAAAAAATTTATTTATGTAATTTTCACCCATACTGCCCTTTTACCTATAGTATTTTTACCTATATACCTATATTGCCCAAAAGCAGTCAAAATGATTGCATTCTGAAAGAATGGCTAATGTGTAAAAAAATAATTTATGTAATTTTTATAATTTTTTATATTATCTACAGTTATATAGCAAGCTAATAATAAATATTAAGGGAATAAAAATTACTTCACTTGGGAAAAAAATTTATGCATTATTATTCGTACAATTTTTGAAAATGAAAAAGCGGTCAAAATGATTTCCTTAGGCAATCTAGTGTTAAGTAAGATTTGTATATGTATCTTACACGGCATGAATATTACTTTTTAATACGCAATGAATCTGAAATAAAGTTAATTAAGTTTTAGTGCTACTTAAAGGGAGAAAGAAAAAAAATTTTGAATTAAGAAATTTTCTACTTTACTATTAAGTTATAGTATAATGTTTAAATTTAGGATACATTTATCCTATTAAATATTAATAGCGGATTGTAAATTTGAAATGTTATAAACTGGTTAAAATCACAGAGCTTAAATTAACTTTGTATATACACAGCGTGCGGTCCTCAAGTTTGATTCATTAGATTTTGCTATTTTTACTAGCACTATTATGCGAATAAAAAGATGTTAGATCAAAATTCTAAATCTTTTGATTCTTCAAATCGATTTTTACAAAATCTTTGAATTGATATCAACAAAGATCTTCTGAAGAGATGACTGAAAACTAAATATCAGGACAAATGAGGATAGTTATATGCAACCTATTTATCAATTTTGTTCGTATCCATCCTTTTATTATTGTTTTGTCTTAAATTTCTCCTTAAATCATCTTAGAGGCTATGAAAACAAGAAATGATTGGTTGTAGACAAAACATTAATATATAATTTATTAAAGAAATACATAAAATAATAAAAAAATTATTTAAAATTATCAAGATTTCTGGAGAAGTTTATTTTTTATACACTCAAGAGCCAAAACATTATGACCACCCCTACATTTTGCAACGAACTCTCCTGGATGACGTGGAAGGTACGTGATCAGGTGGAAGTGGTATTTAACTGTTGCTGGAGAGTTTGAAGAATCATTCTTTCACTTACTTCTGTGTGTGATAGGAAAGGCTGCGGATCTGAGCGACTTTGATAGAGAGCAGATTGTAAGGGCTCGAAGGCTCGGAACAAGTATTTCCGAAACTGCATGACTCGTGGGTTGTTCGCGATCTACAGTTGTTAGTGCTTATGCAAAGTGGATGAATGACGGTGAAGCCAGCAGTAGACGACATGGTGTTGGACTTTCACACGCTATCAAAGAAAGAGGTCGTCGGGGATTGTTTCGCTTGGTGAAGCAAAACCGGAGCCAGACAGTGGCTCAGCTGACAGCCCAATACAATGCAGGGTCAAGTAGAATAGTATCAGAGCACACTGTTCAGCGGACACTGTTGGATATGGGGCTACGCAGCAAACGTCACACTCGTGTGCCTTTGCTAACCAAGCGTCATCGCCAACTACGCCTGCGCTGGGCCCGGGAACATCGCGACTAGTCCATGAATCAGTGGCAGAGAGTTGCCTGGTCAGATGAATCACGGTTTATCATTCATCCCACCGATGGCAGTGTCAGGATACGCTGTCTTCCAGGCGAACAGTTGCTCCCTCAATGTACTGTAGGTCATACACAGGCAGGTGGTGGCGGTATCATGCTTTGGGGGACGTTCTCTTGGGCGTCACTGGGACCCGTGGTTGTGGCAGAGCAGACCATGAATGCTACAGGGTATTTGAACATCATTGCGGACCAGTTGCACCCTTACATGGCCTCTGTTTTTCCAGCTAGAAATGGAATTCTCCTACAGGTCAACGCTCCGTGTCACAAGGCTCAAATTGTGTTGGACTGGTTCCAGGAACATGACGCTGAATTCCAGTTAATGTCCTGGCCATTTATCTCACCGGATCTCAATCCGATAGAACACATTTGGGATGTCATGAAACGGCAGCTCGGAGTTCAAAGACCACTGAGTCGCAATATCTCGGATTTGTGTGACCGTTGCTTAAACATCTGGGTACAATCTGTCTTCGGCCATCTACCAAGGACTTGTGGCATCCATGCCAAGGCGGGTTGCAACTGTGTTACGGGCTAAAGGTGAGCCAACTCGTTATTAAGAGGTGGTCATAATGTTTTGGCTCTTGAATGTATCATTACAACGTTAATTATTATACCGGTTGTTCATTCATTAGTTTGATAACGAATCCGTAAAAACTTGTTGCAACATTTCCCATATTTCAATAGCATTTCGGAGCAGACTTCTACGAATTTGATATCTGGTCCTAAACTTTTTGTTACAATAAATTTCGGTTGTAATGTAAAATTTAATTTTAAATGAACAATTTTTTTTAAATTAGAATATTACACCTATAAGGAAATTCAAACATTGATAATATAATTTGAACTTTTATTCCTTAATATTTATATTTTTCGTAGGATATGAAAATATTCTAAGTCTAATATTCTAAGATATTCTAACTAATATTTACAAATAAATTCATTCTAATGAAACTCTACATAAAAGGCATTGTATGCTATTTTGTAATATTATTAAAATTTTTACCGTCCCGCAGTGGACGTTAAGACACGGTTCCCAGCAGATCACCGAAGTCAAGCATCACTGGCTACGGTCAGTGTGCGGGTGGGTGACCACTTGGATCAGTCTGCGTAGGGACCGAGGGTGTGCGGTATTGGTCCTCGCTAAACTGTGCTACCGTAAAGTGCTCGACTTCACGCGCAGGTCGTCGGGCTACCGAAGCGGGGGTGCCATCCTTTCCGCAGAGGATCAAAATTGTGATGGCATGTCTTCGGATCATCCTCCGGAATGTTTCCCAGACCGTCGCCAATAGCCCATTGTGCAGCTCCAGTGCGACGTAAATTAACAACAACCAAGTAAAAAACTTTATTTGAATTAAAATAAATAATTTAATTCTTTGTTAAAACATTTAGCAGTTTTTTTTATAATTCTATTTTAAAACAGAATAGGTAAATCCTACAAAGGTAATTGGACCTTTTTACTCTCATTTAAAATAGTATTGTTACTTGTGACTGATGACATAGATAATGAAATGTTTAAATAATTATTATTAATGGCTTGGTTAGGAATAAAATTTATGGTATTTATTTATGCAGCAAGACTAAACTACAAATGAAGACAAAATCAGACGAAATTGGAAAAACCCATTCCTTGAAAAAACCTGAATCGGTTCTTTCAGGGATTCGATATTTTATTATTTTTTTTAAAGTAATAAATGCATTTATCCAATACTGCATTATTTATAAGTATATTGTGTCATGCCTAAAAGTTTCATAAGAATTTCCATGTCCTTTAATATTAAAACTTTCATTATGTCAAGAGAAAAATAAAACAAGATATCTTTAATTTATAAGTAATTGAACTATATACCTACCCTGGAAAAAGGACATTATATAATTCTGAAGAACAGCATTTTTATGTATAGAACTGAGGAGCAAACAGCCAGCATAACTCACTCCTATACATATGCTTCCAATACATTTATATTTGTAAGTAGACTTGTTAACATAATGTATAGAAAAAAGGGAAATTTTTAACTTTTTATTAAAATATTAATGGTAGAAAACGTTTTTATGAAATACTTTTTAAATAGTCTAATAAAACAACTTTAATTAATTGCCTAAAATATTTTACCACTGAAAAAATTAAGTTAAAAATTCCCAACCCTGGTTTTTTGCTCCATAATTAGCTGAATTTCATGGCCCTGATAAATTTTTTTAATAAATATTTTAGAACTTTTGTTCAATCATTATGGAAAGAGATAATTTTACACACACACATATATATATATATATTATTTATAAAATAATTTGTGGTACATTGTTAGTATGCATTTGTATTTCATATTAAAATATTGATACTGATAATATTGATATTGAGCTAATTGATAATGTTCATGAAAAATCATAGTAATTGTTAAATTTTCTACACTTTAATTACAGCCTAGCATAAATTTTTATAAATAGTAAAGCAAACAGATTCTTCTAATTAGAAGAAAACGATCACAGTACAGCTTACAAAAAAGTAACTTAAGTTCTAAAATTCCACTCATGAAAAGATTCCTGAAAATTGTAATAATCTGTAAAAAAAAATAAATAAATTAAAAGCATTATATCTATAACGATAACCCTGAATCAATTTTCTTAACTCAATCAAATTAATATAGAGTCAATATAAAATATACTACTATATAATATATAAATTCTGTAAATAACCCATGCATTATTAAATATATCTTTAAAACTAATTTAAATGTATACTAAATCAATATTTCCACTTCCTTCATAATGTTGATTTGGAGTACCCAGAATTTTTGAAGAATCAAAACTGGAATTTCAACAAGCACTGACCTGGCAATTCTGATAACTCTCAGGTCAGAGTAGTTAAAAATTCAGTGGATGAGAGAGCTTTTTTTTCTACATTTAAGGATGCATCACATTAACTGATGATCATAACAACCTGGAACAAAACTATTAGCATTGCAACTGCATATACAAAACATGAAACACAACTTGTGCTTTTTCAATTATTAAAATTAATGAGCTCTTAATATTAATTTAAAAGTATTATTTATAGTAGTAATGTAATCATAGCATCATTAAACAAGTAATGAAGTATGTAAACAGAAAACTTTAACACATGTAATCTAAATTTTAAAAACTAGCAATATAATAAAATGTAAAACAATTTTTTATACCATTTGAAGATATTTATACAAAGAAAATTGATAACTTATTAATGGTAACTTTAAATTTAGGGTGTAATATACTAATTTAACCTTCAAAAGAGAGAAAAAAAACTGATTTCTTCCCAACCGTGTATTATTTAAGTATAACTTATTAGTCATTCATATTTCCTTTCAAATAATATTCAATATACACAAGTAACTAATTCAAATATGCATATTTTCATACTATTATAAGTAACTATATCCAATATAATAATTAGAAGAACAAAAAATTGCTTTACCCCACATAGATATAATGCAATGAAAAAGGTACCTAATTAATTATAATGTAAGAGATTAAAATATCTACAAATATAAAATATGTTGGAGGTGCATACCAATTTTAGATTTATGCAGAGAGGCAGCAACAATAAATGACTAGCAAGTGAAATTGTCACACTAACAATTATTCAGGCAAGAAATGTGACACTTATACTTACTCAGCATCAACACAAATCTTTGATAGCATATATTCCAGTAGGTATTTCTATTCCGACAAATTATGGTCATAACAAGCAATTTCATCACTCCTATTTAAGACAAAGACATGCTGAAGGAGCTTTTAAGGGATACACCTGATTAGTTGATGAAAAGAAAGTCTCAACTTGCAACAAATTTAGATATGCAAAACACGAAGACGCACAAATTACAATTTGTGATACAATTGCTACTTACTTGTGCTTCTTCTCAACTATTCAAATTCTATACTAGTCTCTCCATATTATTCTGAACTATAATATTAGATTTAAAAATGTAATTTACAGAAATGTTTAATAAGTAGAATCTTACAAATAATAAAAAACGTAAACACAAAATCTAAAACTTTAATGTATGTAAAATTTAATAAAGGCAATAAGACATAGTAAAAGTACATTGAAATTCTTCATATTTCTTGCAATTAATTGTTTTACTCACTACGAATGAAACAAAAAATAATTTGGACTTTTAACCACAAAAAATGCTTAAAAAATAATGACCCGACAATAATGAAACAAAATTTGATGAGATACCATATTAATAATTATGTAAGATATTAAAGTACATATAAATTATATATACATATATTTTTAATATAATTTTCTTTATATACAACTATAAATATTAATAATAGATAAGGCTAATATAAAATATAGTACAACATAATATATTAACTCCGTAAACAAACCAAGATTAAATATATCTTTAAAACAAATTAAAATGTATACTTATTCAAAATCATAACTTCCTTCTTAATGTTGATTTGACAGAAAACTGGACACGACGGATCAAAACTGGAATTTCAACAAGCACTGACCTGGAAATCTTAATAATTCTCAGGCCAGCATGGTTGAAAATTCAGTCGATGAAGGAGCCTTCTCTCTACATTTAAAGATGCATCACAATAACTGATGATCATAACAACCTGGAAGAAAACTAAAAGCATTGCAACTGGATAAACAAAACATGAAGCACAAATTGTGATACAACAGAACAATTATTAATCTTTTAATTAATCTTTTCAATTATTGATTCATGAACCCTTAATATTATTCAAAATTTTAATATTAATTTAAAAATATAATTTATAGTAGTAATGTTATTCTTGCATCATCAAACAAATAATGAAGTATGTAAGCATAAAAACTTAGCACATGTAATCTAAATTTCAAAAACTAGCAATATAATAAAATCTATATTTTAAATTACCAAGTCCATGATTAATTCCAAGAATTTTTCAAAACTTTACAAAACACAACACTCTGACAAAAACACAACAGCAAATTTAAAAAAGCATTATAATAACATTAATTGAAATGATTGGTATAGCCAAAACTGTTGTAATCTGCATCCTCAGTTGATTTTTAATTTAAAAAACAGAATAAATAAAGAGTTGAAGCAATAAAATAGCTGAAAAATACAAAAGCAATTAATTTCTTTTTTGCAAAATTATATTCTAAAAATACTTTTCTTGCTCATTGATAAGGAAAGAAATACTTGATTTTTCAGTTCTAATTTTAGAATAAAAAAAATAAGAAAATTGCCAATGACTGGCTTGCTTCAACTTGCTAAATCAAGGAAAGTTGATAACTTCTTATTGGTAACTTTGTTTAGGGTGTAACATACTATTAATTTAACCTTTTATTCAAAAGAGAAAAAAAGGGGCTTCTTTTCAACTTTGTTTTGTTAAAGTATAACTTATTAGTCATTCATATTTCCTTTCAAATAATAAATAATATTCAAGAAAATTCAATTCACTCACTAATTCCAATATACTTCCATTCCATTATAACCAATATAATAAATAGGAGCACAAAAAATTGCTTGAATAGAAAAAAAACTATACCAACTCCACATAAATATAATTTAATGAGAAAGATACCTAATTAATTATAATGCAAGAGATTAAAATATGTACAAATAAAAAATATGTAGGAGGTACATACCTGTCAACAACTTTATTGAGTTGATCTGACTAAAGATCTATGAGGATAAGCAACAACACAACATACTAATTATAGAGTTATGCAGTGAGGTAGTAACAACAAATGACTAGTTAGTGAAATAGTTACACTAAGGAGTATTTTGCCAAGCAATGTGACACTTATACTTACCCAGCATCAGCACAAATCTTTAATAACAGATATTCTTGTAGGTATTTCTTTTCCTACAAATTATGGTCATAACGTGCAATTTCATCGCTTCAACGTAAGACATAAAGATACACTGGGGCTGGTGAAAGAGATTTTAAAGGATAGGAATTTACCTATCTTATTAATTCATGAAAAGATATTCTTAACAATTGCTTACATTATTGAGCTATAAAACGTATTCGCCATTTTCACCACGCTCAAAAAAAAATCGGGCATCCAAGCTCTTGGCGATAGAATTAGTTTGGCAACCACCCATTTCAGCTGATCGCCAAAGTCTAGGGTTATAAAATAGGCGGGCATTCAAGACAGTGCGTATATATAATTCTCTTACGTGGCTCCCAAATTTTGGCTGTATTTCTTTTCCGCCGGTGGCAACGTTTACTTCGTTTTGTTTACGTTTTGAAAACACCACAGCATTCTGCCTTTTAATGATGTGTTTCTGATCTAATATATATATTTCTCTTACGTGGCTCCCAAATTTTGGCTGAAGTACTTTGTACAACTAAATAAGATTCTTTTCACAACACTTAAATATTTACTTTATTTTCTTCATATATACAAAGAACAGTCGGCAAAGAATTCTGTTAGGTTAAATAACATTTCGCTAAAAAAATAACGAATTCTAAAAGAAATAAAAATAAACAACTTAAAAAATAAAAATGCTGTTGCCAGCCATAGAATTTTTTGAAAGTTAACTTAGCAACAGAAATCAAAATGACATAGAAGCGCAACTAGATCAAAATTATGATACCTGAGCGCTTGACGTAACAAATCCTTCAATTCTTTAAGTGTTGTATCGCTAAATGCCCAAATTAACAATTGTGTTTTTAAAGAAATTCTATAAAAATTTTAAATAAACAACCTACTTCTACAACTGATTCTTGAAGAACTTGGCTCATTGATTAAAAATATTGTTTTAATTTTACAGTACTAACTTTACTTCTACTTTCATTATTGCTATGACCCTCTTTCATTACATTTTACAACTTCATGCTAAATTTGAGGAGTTTAAGTTATTTGGTGGTTGAATACTGACATTTAGAAATGTGTACATAAAAAATTAATATTTAGAGGTTAAGAGTTTGCCTCAGAAAAATTTTAATTGTTGACATTGAATTTAACAATGGAAACAATCGTTTTTGTGAAAAATTGAATTGTATTGTTGATATCAAAACTAAAAATATTGTGTTTCAACTTAACAATACTACCTTAATTTATATTTTAGAATTGCCTCGGAGAAATTTGAATTGTTAGAAATGACTAAAACAAAAAGTTTTATTTTAACTGACACATACTATATTATAATTTTAACTTTTTCTATGACTATACAAATTTTCTTACTCTTTTCTTTGTGTTTTATACATTTTATATTTTTGTGATAAAATAAAAAACTTATTGTTGTTCTGCTTCTGAACACCGATGAAAACACAAAATGATGGGCTTCATCAACAATAAAAAATATCTACATTTATTTTACAAATTCCATATTATTAGGGTGGCGCCCTTCAGAGAATTAAAAATACAAAATTATCTTCATCAAAGCCGATGCTTTACATCTGACGTTCAGTGGCAGACTACTATTTCATATTGCTTTACAACACATGGCTTTAGCCCTCTGGTGGGAAAGACTTTGAAACAAAACTTACAACAGTTACTTTTCTCAACAACTGAAATTTAGAATAGTGTGAATAAGAAAAATATGTGAACTGTTTGCAATTTCAAATTAATATTGAAATGTACAGGTTTAGAATTTTCTACAGTGAAAAGTTTTTGGAACTTCAGTATTCAAAAAAGTATACAAAAGCTAGACGTTAAGAACGTATCCAATGAGCGAGCAAAGCGAGCATTGGATTGCGAAGCAATCCGAAATGAACTGCGAAAGCAGTTCCGGGGGTTGGTGAGCGTTAGCGAGCAGGGGGCGAAGCCTCCTAGTTAATAAAAATTTCAAAGATGAAATTTATTTCCAAAATAAGACACCCTCCTATTATTATCAAACCATTTCCAACATGCATCCCACAAGTTACCTAAATCCTTACTAAACAGGTCTTATTATGTCCTAATGCCATCCTAAAGCGTTTTAAAGGTATCCTGAAACTGTCCTAGTTATGACATCATTAAGATATCTGCAGGTGGAACATTCTAACACGCAGATGACATCCGTAGGACATTTAGCGGTAAATGTAGGACTTCCTCTGGAAGTCACAGAATCCTAAAGATGACAACTTTAGGATGTCATAACGAAGTCAATGTGCTGTATGGGTATGTGCAAAATTTTAAAAATATTTTAAGTAAACTAAGAAATATCGAGAAAAAGGAATAAAAAACTGATTTAAATTTTTTTCTAATTTTTCAATTTAAAATTTTTTTTATAACTCGAGAAATTTTCCGGAATTTTGACTTGGGCTCACAATCACCCCTGGAATATTACTAGAAGCTTTGTGAATTTTCAAGATATTCAGATTGGAATTATATCCAATGAAGACAAAATAAATTAATAGTTTTTTTTTATAAATATGGCCATACTTGTATTAATATTTAAGTTAGGTTTGTGAAATTATTTGCAATAATTACTAATAAACACCAAAGTAATAAATACAAGTTACATGCTTATTGTTCTATTTTCTAGTATAGTGTATTCAAAATATTTGTTTTCGTTCGTAATTTATTGCCGGCCCTTCAAATCCCTGAAAGCTGTGAAATTTATCGATAAGTATAAGAAATTGCAGAATTAACTTAGTATTTCTTAAGAAATTTATAAAAATATCAAAAACCATAAGTGTTTCTATTATTATTATAAGTAATGGAATAAGTTTGAATGGTAACGAAGCCAAATACAATTCTTCTAGCAGTCCTCCAACCCTTCAGAACCGAATTTAAGCCTAGCTGGCTGGTTTCTAAGCTATTGAAGGAGTGGAGCCTTTATTTGTTCAACTCCATTTTCAATACACCAAAAGCAGACTGTCGCAGTTTTTTTATTGCTAATTATTTAACTATAAATTGTATTATTTACAAAGGCATTTGAAAATATTACTTGGCTGTCGAAAATATATATCTATATTTAAAAAATTGTACAAATCGCCGCAGTTTTGAGTGTTCAACTTAGTTTTGCTGCATAGAAATGACAAGACTTTGAGAATTTTCAAATCACAATATGTTTGTAGAAAAATGCATATAAGGAAATGCAAATGAGGAAATAATGAGAAAAAAAATTAACACTTGTTTATTCTTTCGAAACTTGTCGCGTCCCGCAGTGGACTGATCGTTAAGACGCGGTTCTCAGCAGATCAGCGAAGTCAAGCATCACTGACTGGGGTCAGTGTGTGGGGGAGTGACCACTTGAATCAGTCTGCGTAGGGACCAAGGGTGTGCGGTATTGATCCTCGTTAAACTGTTCTACCGTAAAGTGCTCGACTTCGCGTGCAGGTCGTCGGGCTTCCGAAACGTGGGTGCCATCCCCTCTGCGGAGAATCGAAATTGTGATGTCATGTCTTAGGGTCATCCTCAGGGATATTTCCCAGACCGTCGATCGCCAATAGCCCATTGTGCAGCTCTAGTTCGACGTAAATTAACAAGTCAAAATGTTAAACTTGTCGCAAAAAGGATCATGCGCACCACTATGCCGGCTGCAGGGATGCAATTACAAACTTGAATTTGACGTACTGAAATAGCCAATTTTACTTACGAACGTAGCTCTAGCTTATTTTGAAATTTTATTTTTTCGAAAGTATTGATTATGTTCTTTTCTCTTGGAGCAGTCAGGGTTTGGCTGTTTGCGGTAATTAACTGCCAACAGCAGAAACTGCTCCCGCACTGAATCATGGTAATGCCCCCTTTGTGAAGCTACCATGCATGCCAATACCTGCACTGCAAAATCTTTTTTAATGTTTTTCCGTTCGATTTTTAGGACGTTATTCCCGTAACATACTTTTCGGCTTCTGTTATGCTATTCCCAAGGTGATATTCGATTGTTATTGCATTTTAATTTTCTTCCCAGGTTAAAATTTTTGCTGGAATTTGTTTGCTAGACAAGCATATAATGCTATGTACCAGCTAAAATACCAGCATATACTACCATAAATCTTTGCTGGTTCCAGCATAATTACTAGCATTCCATACCATGAATTGGCACACTTTATTGCTGGTCCAGCATACAGAAACCTACTTGTGTTGCTTGAATATCTTGCTGGTCCAGCATAATAAACCAGCTTGTGTTGCTTAAATATCTTGCTGGTCCAGCATACATTAACCAACTTGTGTTGCTTGAATATCTTGCTGGTCTAGCTACAATCAAGACCACAACTTGCTTGTTTTTTATGCTTTACTAGCAATAATTCCATAGCAACAGATGCTTTTATTGCTATTCCAAGCATAATTCTCTACCAACAGTTGCTTGAATATCTTGCTGGTCTAGCAACAATCAAGACCACAACTTGCTAGTTTTTTTATGCTTTACTAGCAATAATTCCATAGCAACAGATGCTTTTTTTATTGCTATTCCAAGCATAATTCTCTACCAACAGTTGCTTGGAATCTTTGCTATTCTAGCATAAAAATCCGACCACCAGTTGCTTGAAATCCCTGCTATTCTAGCATTACTTTCCTACCACCAGTTGCTTGAAATCTCTGCTATTCTAGCATTATTTACCTACCACCAGTTGCTTGAAATCTCTGCTATTCTAGCATTATTTTCCTACCAACAGTTGCTTGATAACTTTGCTATTCCAGCATTATTTTTCTACCATCAGTTGCTTCAAATTTTTGCTATTTATATTACTATTATCAATTTCTTATAATCTTTGCTATTCTAGCATTAATTTTCAAATTGTTGCTTTAAATTTTGTTATGTTTAATGCTTTCCTACTAGCAATTATTTTTACTCTTTCTCTACTATGAAGTTCACCTCTCAGGCTTGTTTTTTAACAGTAGGATTATTATGTGTGTATCTAGGATCCCTTTTTTTTTTTTTTTTTTAACAAATATTAAATATGATGCAAATATACCTTTTTTGATATTAAATAACAAAACCACAGCTGTATGTCTAACCACAATTCATTTAAATTTTGTGTAAAATATATAATTACCAGTAATCATTTGATTGATATTCATATAAGAGAAGACAAATAAGAAAACTTAAAAAAGATTTATTTTGTTTAAGAATCATTAACTTTAGCAGTATTAAAACATATATCCTGGATTTTATCAGATATATATCTGTTTCTTTTCTTCATAGCCTCTTCCATTTCTGTGGCAGTAACTCCTCTTTTCATTAGATATTCTCTCATCTGACCTGAAATAAAAATAAAATGTTAATATGGAAAAAAGCAAATAAAAATAAAAACAAGTTTTTAAAAAACAATAGCACTTGGAAAAGTCTTAACTTTGCTAAAAAAATCTGTTTGTTAAAGAGCAAAAATATTCCAGCTGTGGATGAATTGATGTCTATTTCTGAATAGTTAAAAGCTGAACTTTGTAGTAGTTCTGGTAGTTCTTCAGTAAAAAATAAACAACAAATTTTTAAATCTTTACAAAAATTTCAATTAAGACAATATTTTGTTTGAACTTTCACAATTTTAAACATTTATGTAGCATCTAAGTGATATTTTAAACATCTTTCACTGTAAAATTTTACATTAAGTATCAGGAAAGCTTCTGCAATTTTTTATATGAGCATGTTAGTCGCTACATTGCCTTTACCTGGGTGACGAGTATGTTGTGTAATCCCTGCCATTCAGATATGTATGACGTTCTTTTTTTTTTTTTTTAAAATTAATAGAATTTTCAAAGCAATTTATGAAATAAGCTCTGAAATATAAATATTGGATATATAACACAAAAATATATGCATTATACATTGTTGGTATTATTTCATTACGTCCTGACAATATTTGAATTTTGGCCTCATAAGAAACTGAAGCGAATACTCCAATAAAATAGTAAAGTTAAACAGCAGAATCTATGTTTTAACCAAATAAACACCTTTTTCGTATCTAAAAACTTAGTGTAGGGAAATATTTTATCAAATTTATAACAAATAGAACTACACTGTCTCCACTACTTAAATTAGCAAAGTTGCAAAAGGCAGAGAGCATATTGTAATTAAAACTGTTGTGATCAGGATTAATTAATGATATCAGAGCCAAAGTAAAAACAGTCATTTATGTAATTTCAATCAGACACATTTGTTAAGGCATTCATAAATTAATAAAATAACTTACAACTTATAAATTAAAATAGTTCTCATAACACACTGTTACATCCCCAGTCTTTGCCAATGCAGTCAAAGGAAACAGAATATAAATAAACACTATGACAAATTTTGAGACTTCAAAGGAAGTGGTGTTCAGCAAGTGTGGAATTTAAAATAAAGAAGTCAGGCGTCAGAATATATTTTTAGTAAATGGATTGACATTTACTTTCCTTCTTTTGCTAATACTATTGACACTGAAATAAAATTTCAGATAATTAATTTTAATTTAATTGATTTTAATTCAGATAACTGGTAAGAAAGGCAATTTTATATTATTCAAAAATTACAAAGATGTTAAAATCTCAATTGTGAGTTTTTTTGTAATTTATTAATGCATCTATTGCACAGCAGTATACACCTTTTATGTTATAAAAAAAGTTTATCAAATGAATAAATACCTTACTCAATAAGCAATGCTTAAATATGCTAAGACCATTTTCAGGAGTCTGTCCAGGCCGAATTTACTACCGTTTAACGGTACCTTCACAAATTCAACTTTAGGAAAAACGGTAGTTTCACAAAATACTTTTTCTTAAAATTTTATTTTTTTATCCCTTAAGAAACGATAAATCCATATTTTTGTGTTGCTGTTTTAATATAATTTTTAATTTTTCACAAAATAGGTACTACCTCTCAGAAAAACCTAGACAGACCCCTGATTTTACAAGGAGTAACCCTATATTTATTTATTAGGAGGAGTAACCCTATTAATTCCTTTTTTTTTTCTAAAAGATTTTCTGTAAAATGGATTGAGTAATAAACTCTTAAAATAAAAGTAAAATTTAAAATAAATATTACTTGATTTAGTATATACTAAGGTTAGTTGGTTTAAATTAGATATTTTAATTTTTTTAATTACAAAGTCATACAAACATTGTTTTAAATTATTTTAATATTTTCAAAATGCTTTTTTTTTACATTAAGATATTTTAACAAAAAATATTTAAAATTCATTTGTCTTTCCATTTTATATTTAATCTAATGCTACACTGTGTTTTTAAGAGGATGTCATACCATGGGAGTAACTTTTCATCACAAATTTTGTTTCAATTCCATAACTAGACCTGAAAAATAACTACGCACCACTGTGGGAAGTCCAAAAAAAAAAAAAAAAAAAGAGAGAGAGAGAGATGAAACTTAAATAAAAAAAACTAGTACATTTTCCCAATCGTTATATGCATATAGTATACATATAACCATTTAATGATCCAAAAACATCAAAATTGAGACTCAAGATAACAGAATTTTCAATTCTATGTCTCCATTATGACCTGTACAGTACTCTGTCAAGCTTTTTCTGAACGATACTTATTTTGTGAAAATTTAAACATAATTTTTGAAAATTAAAAATTATATTAAAAAAATCAACACAAAATTATAATAAAAATATGGATTTATTGTTTCCTACGAGACACATAATAAAATTTTAAGAAAAAATACTTTGTGAAACGACCATTTTTTCCTGAAGTTGAATTTGTGAAGGTACCGCTAAATGGTAGTAAATTTGGCTTGGACAGACCCCTGTTGCAGGTAACTTAAATTTTACTGATGGATCAAAATTTTGATGCTTCAGTATCTATCAATTTGGCTTGGAAAGATTCATGTGGAAGGAGAGTTCCATCACAATTCCCATATTTCAAAGTTGTAAGGAATAGATTAAATGTATTTTGCCTCTCCAAATATTTAAAAAGAAAGTTCTTTTAATTTAGTATGTTTAACTAATTTTTCACATATAAATTAACTTTTTATAGTCATATTATCTCTAATATGAATCTTTTGCAAAAATATATTTTAAACTAAGTAAAAAATGTCCAAATGAAAAGGACCTATTGCTATCAATTACAGAAAGAAAAAAAACGGGGGAAATAATTCTTAGAGTTTTCTTTTTCCACAACAAAATTTTGTTTAAAGTTTCCTTAAGCAAAGCAACCCCTCATTAAAAACAATCATCCCTCCAACACAAACACTAGATGGCGTGGCAATATTACTCGCGTGGTCACGTGTAAAATGAAAAAGAAACTAACAATTGTTTTTTGCATAGATGAAGAATATTGATACTATTTTTATATTTATTATTAATTTTTATTTTTATTATTAATTTTTATTTCTTTATTTAAAAAAACACTTGTAAATTAAATTGTATTTATTTTTATAGACTTGTTCTTTTTGATTAAACAAGTTACGAATAATTTCGGGGGGGGGGGGGGGGTTGTCCCCCAACCCCCCCCCCCCCCAAAAAAAAAAACTACGCCACTGCTTGGGAGCCAGCTAAAACAGCTTATAAGCATGACATGCTTCTACATAGCATATCATGCTAGTACGATGTATGCTAGGTATCTAGCATGTAATGCTGGCAAGCATAAAAAAGCATATAATAGCTTGCTATGGTACCTACCTTACCATGCTAGGGAGCCAGCTTAAACAGCTAATAAGCATGAGATGCTTGTACATAGCTTATCATGCTAGTACGATGTATGCTAGGTATCTGGCATGTGATGCTGGCAAGCATAAAAAAGCATATAATAGCTTGCTATGGTACCTACCTTACCATGCTAGGGAGCCAACTTAAACAGCTAATAAGCATGAGATGCTTGTACATAGCTTATCATGTTAGTACGATGTATGCTAGGTATCTAGCATGTGATGCTGGCAAGCATATACTAGCATGAAAATCTAGCAGACCTAGCAATACATAGCAAAAACTAGCAAATTTTTGTTGCTAGTACCAGCATGAATTTTGACGTGGGTTCTCTTGTGGTAATCCTTCCAGTTCTAATATGAGGTAATTACTTTCTCTGAATAAACATATATTTTTTTCGACGGATTCGGTTCTGAATGCTGTCCAAAGTTTGGACCCTTTATTGTTTATTTTCATTTTTGCATATTGTGCAAAATTCAAAAATTGTTTTCTCAGGAACTTCTTTGATGGATTTCACTCAAATAGTTCCGCTCGATCGATTCCGCTCAAATTTTGTATTTTGCTGTGTGGGATTATATTCTTAAAAATGATGAAAAAAATTCGGTGCCTTACAATTGGCGATCGAAATGGGATCGAATCCTTTTCCTATGGCAACACTTCACATGCTTTCCCCATTAGCGTGTGGAAAGTCATAGAGGAGGGAAGTACGTTAGTTTCTCTCTTGATTTTCACATAGATTAAAATCTTTTAACTTGAAAAACTATATGGAACTGAAAACTACATTAAACATACACTGGTTATCATAAATTAAGGAAAATTCACAAAAATCGCGATAACTCAAGAAATTACACATGGAATTTTATGAAACTTACCCACAATATACAACACATAGTAAGGTATTAAACAACATAAAAAGAAATTATCAGACATTAATAGTAGTATAGAAATTAGCACATGTATAAAATAAACAAATTGGAAGTATCGGTTTGCAATAGAAAAAGTACCTTTAATATGGAATATGATTGCCTCTAGAAGCAATACAGCACAAACAGCGATGTGTGATGCTTTCAATTATGCGGTCTATCAGTTCAATAGGAAGTGAGAGCCATTGCTCTTGTAAAGCAGTTGCAAGCGTGGCAAGGGTCTGAGGGGGCGGATTGATGGCAGATACACGCCTCCCTAGAGCATCCCAAACGTGCTCGATAGGATTCAAGTCCGGGGATCGAGCTGGCCACTCCATGCGAGTAATTGTTTCCTGTTGAAGATAATCATCAACAATGCGAGCTCTGTGTGGTCTTGCATTATCGTCCTGTAACAGGAAGCAATCACCAATTGCCCCGGCATATGGGCGCACATAAGCATCAAGGATGTTGTCTCGATAAACCTGAGCATTCACGGTTCCCCTTGGAAAGACATGGAGGTATGTGCGCCCTCCTAAGGATATGCCTCCCCAAACACAGACACTGCCTCTTCCGTATGCATCTCTTTCACGGATGTTTGATGGATGATAACGGGTCCCAGGTTCTCTCCATATCAAATAACGTCTACTATCACTTTCTAGACTAAACCTGGACTCATCCGTAAAGAGAACAGGCCTCCATTGATCTGACGTCCAGTGGACATGTTGTCGGGCCCACTGCAAACGGTCTCTCCTATGGCGTGATGTGAGCGGCACGCAAATGGCTGGTCGTCTCGCATACAGACCACCTTCGTGGAGCCTTCTGCGCACAGTTGACGTTGACACCAACCTTCCGGTGGCTGCAGCAAGAGAGGATCTAAGATGTGTCGGAGTAGCGGTTCTATTCCTGCGTGCACTTAATGTCAAATATCGGTCATCGGCACTGGTCGTAACAGTTGGCCGTCCTTGACTGAACCTCCTAGATGCCGAATCTGTGGTTTGAAATTGCCTCCAAAGTCTATGAACCACAGATGGACTCACATTTAGCCATCTGGCCACTTCTGATTGACTCTGCCCTGCCTCTAGTCTCCCGATGGCTCTCCATCGTAGTTCTTCAGGCAAATGATGCCTAGAGGTCATTATTACGAATTGGCTATCTCAGATTTTCAATGTCGCAATCACAGTAAAATTTGTGTGCTTTCTCTCAAACTTGGACTTTTATGCTCCAGGCAGATGACGTAAGCCGAGTGCAGCGCCACTAATTTGCATATTGCAATTTTACTCAGCTACTCTTAGTGGACAACATATGCAAATTTTGCACGGTTTGGCTTACTTTTGAAAGTTTAATTTTTTTTTTTCAGTGAATTGATTGCTTTGATTGGTATAAAAAATGCTTCGAGAAATTATTTTTCTATTTATTGTTTTATGTGTTATAGTTTCAGTGATCTATTGATTAGTAGATTTTACATTTTTGTTTTACTATAGTGTTCAGGCTTATAATTAAAATGTAACAACAATAATTATCGAAATTAATTTTTAATATATGAATGAAATTGTGGTGTGACAGAAATTTTAAAACTATTACAAATAATTTGAAAAATTGTATAAAATACATGATTTTAGAATTTAAATTCAGGAAAAACCAGGCGTTAATGTTTTTGTCCAACGTTGGTAATTAGTTCATAGCTCAGTAATTTACATAAACAAATCATTTCCTTATTTCTGACCTTTAATTCCAACATAAAGATAGGAAAATTATCTAATACAAACCGAAAAATAATAGTAAAAAAAATATTTATGTCCAAAAGGAAAATAAAAACTTGCTAAATGAAAACAAACAAAAGGTAATATACAAATTAACCAAACTTGCACATCAGATTAAAAATAAGGAAAATAGCTAGGTCAGTCAAATTTTAAAAGCTGATTTACCTTATACCATATTGAATTTGAAAGCTTTCTTTTGGATTTCAATTAGTGATTAATTGTGTTTGACAGGTTGTAATGCAAAGTCTGAGAAGACTGATCACCTTTTTCGATTAAAAAAGCAATTTGTCCTTTTACATTTTTCCTGAAATCCGAGTTAATGATTGCAATAAAAATGCAAAGAAAGAAAGTAAAAGTATGAAAAATATAGAAAGTAGAAAGAAAAGAAAAATGTTGCGGAGGGCAAATTTTGGACAACAAAAAAATTCGGATCTTTAGCAATTAAAATGATAAACATCTAAGGTTAATAATATATAAAATGAAATAAAGACAATATTGAAGTCTTGGACTTCAGAATAACAACCACTGTGTCATTTTTTTTATTTTATTTTGTTTTCAAACAAGGTATTTTCAAGTCTAATTTCAGATTGAAATTTTTCCTGTATAACAGTTATTATTATTATTTATTTTTTTTGTATTTTGTGCTTTACATTTTAACTTACACATTTTTTTAAAAAAATGTTTATAATTTTCTATCTTGATTGAAGAATTAACTTAAATTGTGTTATTATGAGGAATACTTAGGGGAAAACAGTTTGTTGTGATCTTTTTGGAACTGAAAAAACTGTTAAGTCATAGAAACTGTAGAAAATGAAAATCTTAAATTTGCTGATAACGCTACTACATATTTTTAATTGTGTTAAATTCTTGCCAAGAGTAGAAATTTGTACTTTTTATAATTCATATTACTTTTATATATTGCAAAAATTAAAAATTTTATTCCTTTCATTTTACTTGCGCTTCTATCAAAGGGAAGATTTGCTAATAGATATAATTTTTAAAATTTTTGGATTGAGATTAAAAAAAAATTTAACGAAAGGGGATGGAACATAAAAGGCTTCTATTAATCCTTTTATGTTATATCTTTTCTATAAAATAATTCCTAATTTATTATTCTAATCAAAACATTTTCTCACAATTTTAAATTCACATCCTGTCTATCACATATATTTTTGGCTCAAGTATGCATTAGATAAAAGCAAGATATTTTCTCCCTTTGCTCTTTGGGAATCGCGCGACCTATTTGATAAACCAATTACAATTACTAAGATTTTCCTCTTTCCCTAAAATGAACATGATTATTTGTAATTCTGATTATCTGTAATCATTTTTCGTTGTGATCATAAATAATCCTAACCGTTTGTAATGAGAAATAATAAATATTTGTTACTGTGGTTGCTTGTAGTCATGATCATTGCAAGTATACTTGATTTCAACTATAGTTGATTTATCTATAATTAATTATTTTTGTAATCGATTACTGTAATTGACACTCAAATTGCAACGCATATGACATAATGCTTGCATTTTTCGCTGGCTATTCAAAATTTAATGCAAAAAAATTAGTCATGACTAATAAATTTATTCATTATTCAAAAATTTGCATAATGAATGATGATTAATGACTAAATTTGCTTATGAATAATCATTCTGAATAAATTTAGTCATGAATAAAATTTCCGTGAATGATGCCCATCACTGTCTCCCATCCACTTACTGACAGCAGCAAGTGATGCTTGACTTCGGTGTTTAAGGAACTCTAGAAACCACGCGAATTCCAATATGTGAACAAGAGCTTGCGGTTAGTGAAATACAGAGCTCTGAACTCGCAACCATCGAACGAGCTAGGAATAGAAAAATGACGTCATTTTGAAGTCACGTTTCTACTCCTAGGGAAAACCTGCATTAAGCCTAAGAACTTACTTGCAAAATCTTTGATTAAGCCAAGAAAATTTTCCCAATCAGGTTCCCTGTAGGATCTTCGAAATCGTATATGCGATTTCCTGCCATGCAGTGAAAATGCTCTTTTAAGAATGTGATAAGCTTATGATATTTGGTCAATTTAGGAATTGGTAACTGGGCGGAGTGAGCTTGACGCTAGCTTTTATCCATCAATCTTCTTATAACCCTATATTGATTGTGTGACCAAACTTTTTCGCCAAAGCAATTGGCGTTGTTTAAACAAAAGCTATTGTTAGAGGAAGCTATTTTCTGTATTTGGCTGCGCGGGATTTCATATTTTATCATCATGAAAGTTTTAATTACAGGTAATTCTTATTAATTAAAGATTTATAATATTAGTGTACGTTTCATAGCAGTATATAAAAAATTTACATGGAATTTTTAAAAAGATTAATGAATTTTATTAAATATCTGTGAATACCACGCGTTAGATTTTAAAGTAAATAGTTTGTAAAATGTATGTATTTTAAGAAAATCGTTATAAAAATTCATTTATCAAAGTTTTTCTTTGCTTCCTTAGAAATCCTTTGTTTGATCTGCCGAAATTGTGTGAAGCAGTTTAGTAATGAAATTTCATTTAGTTGAATTACTTGATTTATGTTTATTTTAGTGACATAATACAGAGGTATCTTTTTTTTTCTATGAAATATATTGCTAATTAAAATTTATTATATATAGAAAGATTAATATTGAATTTTCTTAAAAATAGTGAAGAGGGTTTTGATCATGTCTAAAATAATTTGTTTCAATTTTATTGTAAACTAATCTAAAAAAAAATTCTGAGAGAAATGGAACAAATTTAGATAATATTTATCATTTTCATTCACAGTTACTGCATTCATTATTATTCTTTTAGGTTGTCTTAACTATTGAATAAATTATGAGCATGCATACTTTCAAAAAAATTTTTTATTCTATAGGTGTATCACAATTATGTGCAAAACAATTTGTACTCAATAATTTGTTTTATTTAAAATACATAATACAAATACTTCTCAAACTATATCTATAATTGTATTTTTTTCATTACCCTAAGATTTTTGACAGTTTATGTGGACAATGTAAAGCAAACTTTTCATATTTCTTCTTTCTCTTCATAAAATACTTTTTTACTAGGTGATTCCTTGGAGAAGTATTTGGCTAATTACTTAAATGCTGAATGAAAATGGAATATCGATGTTTGCACACCCTGGAATCGGTGTGGACAAATTAAGTGTGCAGTTGTGAAGGGACGATTGTGTTTTTGTCTTAATTCATGTTGGTAAGTTGAAATGTAATTTATTTACATATTTAATGATTATGTATCTAAACCATTTGTTGGCATTGTTAGTATCTAGTGTAACTATTCTAATTCAGATACTTATTTATTTTTTTATTAATATTACTTATGGTTGTGCTATAAAATAATAATTTATTTTGCTTTTCTTAAAAATAAAGGAACTAATGATGTGCAATTGGGTACAATGCCCAACTTTAAAAAACTGGCTTGTGGGGTTATTGGGGAGATTTTGTTTGGTTATCTGTGGAAGAATAATTCTGGGTAGCCAGCTGCCAGGAACTAATAAAAAGAGTAGGGAACTCAGAAGGTATAACTCGTAACCACCCCCGGACAACTATCTACATGTGTGTTTTTTTTTTTTTTTTGTTATTCAGGGATGAGATTCTTCCGCGGATTCGCGGATTTCCGCTTTTTCTCAGATTTCCGCTTTTTCTCAGATTTTTCCCGCTAATTTCCGCCGAAATTTTTTTTTGCACAAGTTAAAATATTTTATGAGGAATTTAATTTTCCGCGGAGCGAAATTATTGAAGTCCTCATTCCTCCCTCTGAAGTTTCTCTAAAAATCATTTCCTTGGGATAAAACTGGTTGACCTTTATACAGGGATGAGATTTTTTTCGCTTTTTTCTATCGAATTTCAGCCTTTTTATCAAAAACTCAGATTCTCTAAAAGTTTCGTTTTTTTTATTTATTTATTTATAAATATCCCGTTTTTTTAAAAAAAATTCAGTCGTTAAAGTCAAATTAATATATTTATTTACGATTTTCAAAGAAAAACAGAAAATTCAAACTACGTCCTAACTGCTAATCCTTCCGCATGTTTACTTATATTAGCTATTTTCTCCGATTTCACGCATAGAAAATAAGATTCTCCGTATTTTTTATCCGTCGGCCGGATAGCTCGTATTTTCGTAATTTAGACGTCGCTGCTTCTTGTATTCTGGAGAGAAAGCAAACAGAAAAAGCAAAAAAAAAAAAAAAATAGAGGTGAATTTGTGGTGAAAATATTTATTTTCTCATTCAATTAATCTTGTAAATTTTTACTTATTGTGTAAACAAAAAACAATTCAAACAATCCTTTTAGAAATTCCACCGACTCTGCAAATATCTCGATTTTTATTCACGTGATTTTAATATCAATCATCAATTTTCGTATTTACCTGATTTAAAAGTTGCGCATTGCAATTCTTATTTACGCTTTTTAAATATCGTACATTATGACTCGGATTTACGAGATTTAAAAATCTAATATCGTGTTTTGTATTTTCGCATTTTTAAAATCGCGATTTTATTATCAAACATCGATTTTCGTATTTACCTGATTTAAAAGTTGAATGTTGCGATTCTTATTCAGGCCATTTAAATATTGCGATTCTTATTTACGAGATTTAAAAAGCCAATTTCTCGATTTGCATTTACGAGCTTTTAAAACCCTATGTAGCTACCCGAGATTAAAATCCAATGTCGTGATTCATTTTTGCGGTAGTAATATCGCGCGATTTTAAAATTATGCATCTTGATCTAAAAATTACGCATCATGATTTGTATTTTCGCATTTTTTAAATTCGATGTAGAGTTTTATATGCACGTTATTTAAAAGCCTCATATCGGGACTTATAATCACATGGATTACAAGTTTAAACAAAAATTAGACAAAAAAAAGTGCGATTTATATATATATATATATATATAATAAATAAATAAATTCAAGAAAACACTAAGAAAGTTAAGAAAAACAATAAGTATCATATATATATATATATATATATAAATAAATATTTTTGGATTTCCTCTTTTTTACTTTCTGACTACTCTCATCCCTGGTTATTAAATTTGCAAGTTTAAAATCTGTTTAGCACCTTGGCGATTGTAGTTGGCACGGCAGATCACAATACAGAAATATTTCTGAGTTGTTTTTCTCGAACGAAGAGTTCAGAAATTTCGCTTGCTGAAAGATCAGCGTATGCATCAACATTTTGTTAATCTTGAAAACGTCACTATAAAGCGATTCAATGAAGTAATTAAAACTTTGTGAATTTTACATGGGCTAATGTTCTGTGAATCAGCTTTATCTGTGGATGAATGTATTGGTTAAGATCACATACATTTAAACTGCCAGGGCCATATTCAACTGGCAAACATCTTTGAAGAATGCATAGCAAAGTTGCTAAAAAAAGAAGTGTATTTATACACAACTTTATATACTAATAATATAAAAATATTGTAATCTTGTCTTGACATTTAGCCAGATAACCAGAACTCATCCCATACAAATAAGAAAGAGTAGTCACAGTCAGATATCTGTTTAGAAGAGATTTGGGTCCGTTAACGAACTATTCACAAAATATCTTTTCATAAAAACGGACATTTCACAAAATAATTTATCCTTTACTCAGACTATTCACAAATTCGTTTATCTTCATTATTGTTTTGTTAATCGAATAAGCCCTTCCCGGGGGGGGGGACGACAGATGTAATCTAAATAAATTTTGTCTTCGGCAGACACTTCTTCCTTTATTCGTCCGAAATGAATATTCTGCGTTCAGCAGTATAGGCAAAATACCATCTCTAATGTTGCATCTCTAATTTAGTAGCAGCAATTGCTGTGTATTTTTTAAATTTTAATTTTTTTAATTATAATTTTACAGTGTTGGACATAATCTTGTAAGTCTTTACAATTTAAAAACTCCTTGAAAAAGTTTTTTTTTTTTTTTTTTTTTGCAATAACAGACCCTATTTGCACAAATTCACAAAAGCAGGACCCTGGTTGAAAGAATGTGACTTAACGTTTATTTTATATTCACAAATTACAAGTAATTTTTTTCCAATTTTACAAATACGGACCTTTTACAGAATGTCTGGACAGATCCCTGACAGTACTTGAACAGATTTAGTACTATGATGCTGTAAAGAAAAATATTCAGTAGAGAGTGTTTTTTTTATAATATTCTTATCTGTGCTACTTTACACAATGCAGAAAATTTTTTAGATGCAATAGAAAATTTTATGACTAGTTCTCTCTCTCAATGATTCTGGTTCTACCCTTAAAGGACAGAGGGAAGATTGTTTAGAGCATTGTACCTGGATTATAAATACTCTTCCACTTTAAATGCCTTTGGTAAAATATACTAAATGAATAATGCTAATAACGCTAATGAATAATGCCAATTGCTATTTCTAAATAGCAATGGGGATTGTACCTGAATTATAAATACTCTTCCACTTTAAATGCCTTTGGTAAAATATACTAAATGAATAATGCTAATAACGCTAATGAATAATGCCAATTGCTATTTCTAAATAGCAATGGGTATATGTTCAACACTAAAAGAGATTATAAAAAAGTTTAGATTGCACGGAGATTGATCTAATTCTATTCTTTGTTAGCTTAAATGAGATCTAGACTTAACAGAAGCTAATATGAGTGTCTCAGTTAGTATCTTTCTCTTTTATTACTATAATGTTTTGATTATTCGGAGAATTGTATATTTTTAACAGTGGCATTATACCTTAATCGTTGTGAGTTTTTTTCCCCAACTGTATTGTTATAGTATGGATTGTTTACTGTTAGTACAGCACTGTTTATAAATTATTACAGTATTAATAAAATAATTAAAGTCAGAATGAATTAAATGATCTTTTAATGTTTATCAGTATTTGTCTTTAATCACACCGTGGTTAAGGAAAAGACAGTGCCCTACCAGTTAGTATATTCCTCTTTTATTAATAATATATATTCTTTTACTTTGATTATTTCAAAAATATTTATTAATTTTGTTTTTATCAGTGGCATTTATTGCATTCTAAATAAAAACTAATTTAATGTTTGATCTAGATACTAATAAGTTTAGAAAATTAATTTATGATTTTATTTTTTATTCTTGTAAAAGGTTTAGAAAATAATATTCATTAAGGAACTGGTGATGCCGACAGAATTTAGATGATTAGATACTAAAAAACTGGGAACAGTGCAATCAAACCTGAACAATGGACAAACACATCAACATGTACTGGCTCATCATTAAAAGTCAGCGTGGGGATAACACAACATGCACATTCCATGATCCATCATGGACTCGTGCCTTTAAGAAGCCTACGTGGCTGTCTCTAGGGTAAACGGTGACTCAACAGTGCACACACCAACTGAACAATTGGCTGTGGGGTCATTTATGTTGTGTAAAGAAAATATAATAAAATCTGTCCTGTGACTAACTATTAAATGCTGTGATGTAATGTCCTGTGATTGTCTTGTTCTTAAAGCCATTAGTCTTTATATGTAAACCCTGATTGATGCTGCAATAGAAATATTAAATAATATTAATCAGACACTTTCCCTCTCTTTCAGATGTAAGTAACCTGACTAAATTGGGGATCTGCAGAAAGAAAAAATCGAGCAACAAAGCTAATGTTGCAATAATTTACACTCCTTTTTTATGTCTTGATTTTAAAGTGACAGATGTGTCAAATCCCCGAGTATGAGTTTGAGTGATGCTTCCTCCCAAAAGAGTTGTGAGACCACTCTGAAAGTGTTGCAAGTATGCCATATGCGTGGAAAAAGATGGATATGCCAGATTTAATAATAATAAAAAAATTTCTGTTAATCTGTGCTTATAACTTAAAACTTATACTTCTGTGCTAAAAGTTCTTTCACTCTGTAATTCAAATTGATTCAAACTAATGTATGCAATCCTTTATTAGATTCACAATTTGAAGAGTTGTGCTTTTATCTATATACTTAACCATTGGTTGAAATCTTAACAAGGTATCTTGATTACAATATTAATTTGAAGCAACTTGTTCTCTTCTAGCTTTTGCCTGGATTCTGCTGATGATTCATGTTTGTCCCGGGGAATGGTCTCACAGCATTGTCTGCTTAAAGCTTTTCTGTGAGATATATTTACCAGGACTTGATTTTCTACAATGGTTTATGCAGAGTCTCATTTAGTTTGAAGAATATCTCTGTACCGTAACAAGATAACATTTCAGTCATTGATTTTGCTATATGTATTAAATATAATTGTATATTTTTTAAATTCATAAAAATAATTAAGCTCTTTATTTTCCGGCACGGTTGTCAGTTATTAATATAACTGAAGTCTTTGATTGGATTCTGATCCACTGTAGAATTTTAAAGTAACATGATTTCTATTTTTTTATCTAGAAAAATGCTTTTATTTTACAGCTGACTAAGCAGACAATAGCATAGCTGCCAACTGTTCAGAATTTTTCGGATTTGTTCCTAATTTTTAAATCCAATCTGATATTTTTATAAAAATTCTGAATTTTCATAAAATTTTTGATTTTAAACCAATCCTTTTTTCTGATCGCCACAAGCATGCATCCTGTGATTATTGTGCTAAAGTAATTTTTAGTAGCTTTTTATTGGAAAATATTATTCCAATAGCTGTCTGTTGCTGATTATTTCACTAAATTATTATTTTTGGAAATTTTTTTTTTTGTAGTATTTAAACACTTGCATCAGAAATATTTGTTTATGATGTAGATTATTATTTACCAGTGTTTTATAATTTGGAGATAAATAATTATATATTAATAGGTAATGTTTGTTTTTAATATATTATACCGGTATTCCTAATTATAAAACATTAATATTATAAGTTTCCCACAAAAGATAGTGTTTATAGTTTTGTTTTACTAATTTACATATTTAAATGTATGTCTATTAATGTTATGACTTAATAATTAAATTTTTATCTTACTCTCGTAATTAGTGCGTATAATTTTGTCGCATATAGTGTTCCTCATTTTTTATTCATAAGGTTGGCAGCTATGCAATAGTTATAAAGAAAGACTTAGCTGCTCATTTTCTCAGGATGATGCCACTGATAGTGGTCATAGACCTTATATGATTGCATCTGCAAGCACCTTCATAGAGTCAAGCTAGCTACCATACTCTGTCTATTGTGTAAGAACAAAAACAAATATACGTGCTTCAAATTCTTCTTCCTTTTTTATACTTTTTACATATGCTGTACTCTTACCACTAAAAATAAATATATTCAAAAGAAAATTTATCTCATTTATTTATTCTTTCTTGAAGATGTATATCAAGAGAAAGATACTATTTTATAGTACATATGTATCCAAGGTGCTACTACTATAACACTGCAACTATTTCAGTTTAAATGAATCTCAAGTTAGAATTTAATGCTACTATATTTAATTAAAATTTTGAAAATACGTCCAATAATACGTTTAGAAGTTATTTGACTAAAGTATTGATAAGTATTGTACAAGGGCTAGCTCTTGACCTGAGAAAAAAACAAGAGTTTCGGGAAACGAAAAGCGTTAGTTAACTTATTTTTAACGAACTGTAATTCAACTTTTTTTTATTTTCAACTAGCTAAATATCCACTCTTCAAACAGAATTAATAAAATCAAAAAAACATTAACTCGGTACTGAACAACCCAATGAAATCGTGGACAAAACTGAACGGTATATACTGACAAAATTAATAAGCAAAAACATAACAAAACCTGTTTTTTGTTGTTCAGCCCATTAAAATTGAGATTAACTGTATTCAACATTACTAGGCATAATATCGAAATTTGGCCCTTGTTTACGATTAATCTATACGAATAAGTACCTGAACTCCATAAATGTTGCTTTTTGTAACATAATGGCTTACTTTTTAGTATTTCAATATGCATCTATTACATTACTTAAATGAACTGAGCGTCAGCATTAACACTTTGACTCAGAATTTTCATTAAATATATTTTTTTTCATTATTTCTTTGTATTTATTCATGTCAGGATAGGTGAGAAATAAATTTAGAAGTTTAATAATATTTGGTGAGATGAAATATAACGTGAAACACCATGTCTTTTCCTGCATAAAAAGTCAAATATTTCAAACGCGGTTCACTTCCTAACAATTTAACTAATATGCAGTTATTTAAATCTTAGCGAAACAGTTATTTATAATTGAAACTTCTTTAATTTACAAAATCATTAATACATTTTTGAATATGAATCAAAAAAAGATTTTTCCAAACTAATTATTTTGAATTTTATATTTCAGTAAAATATATAATTCCGTAATCTAACAAATATTTTTTATCAGCTGTTTGACTTTTTATTTTTAAAGAGAGAATACCAAAAAAATATATATATTCTTACTAGGAATTAAAAGGCCAGAGAAAAAGAAAAGAGGGACAGCTGTTAATAAAACTGAAGTAATTTTCTACGTTTTTCCTAAGCAAATTAGTACCACTTTCCCATTAATTTTGCCTTTCATTGCAAAAGAATTTTTTTTTAATTTTAATTACCGCTGTTTTTAAATTATTTACTTATACCGAAACACATTTTGACAGACGTGACAAATTAAATACGTGATTTCAGATAACTTCAGAGATAATTTGGTGACATAATGCTACCACGTAAATTTTTTTTTTCATTGTTGTTGTTTACGTCGCACTAAAGCTGCTCAATGGGCTATTGGTAACGGTCTGGTAAACATTCCTGACAATCATCTGAAGACATGCCATCACAATTTTGAACTCTGCCGAGGTGAGGCTCCCTTCGCTTCGATAGACCGACGACATGCGCGTGAAGTCAAGTACTTACGTATAACATTTTAACGAGAAACAATACCTCACACCCTCGGTCCCTTCACAGATTGATCCAAGTAGTTTTTCACCCGCACGCTGACAGCAGCCAGTTATGCTCGACTTCGGTGATCTGCTGAGAACGTGTCAACAATCAGTCAATTGCGGAACTGTTGTTGATTGAAATTATGACGTAGCGAGAAAAAAAAACTAAATAAAGTACAAGCAATAACTCTTTTTTATTGTTATTAAATAGAGCTATAAAGTATCAATGATGTTATCTTTAAGATTTTTGAGGAAACAACGGCTAAGGCTTAACCAGTCAACCCCGCTTAAAGGAATATCATCAGTTCCAGCCAAATCTATGCAATTGAGCGGGTTATTCGATTAAAAGGATAGTGCAATATTCTATCCTAAATTTCTGCGAAATTTTATTTTTAATGGTATTTAATGCAAATTATAGTGTTTTGATTAAATAAACTTAGTTTTATGATCAATAAACAATTTTGATTAATAGTATCCGTGTTAGTATCATAAAATATAAATGTCATTTAAAGTTATATAAAAATAAATCAATATTAGTGAATAGTATAATATATAGGTACTAAAATATTATTTGATCCCTTCCGAAAAAATCTATAATTGAAGACTATTTTTATACCCGTTTAATTCGTCAATTTATCAAAATTAGATTTTCCCTTTCAGTTTCTATTAAGACTTTCATGAATAATTGCGTATTCCTCTCAAACGTATAGTCAGATTATTTATTTTAAATTTTTTTTTTCTAACCTCGTCTTGAGAATTTCCAAATTAATGAGCTGTTTTAGTTTGGAATTTTTTTTAATATATCGTTTCCCAGATTCATTGCCCCCCCCCCCTCTATTAATTCAAATCCATCCTTTTCTTGCTGAACTTGCAATCATTCTCAGAGTTATTCTCTGGATTAAGCAATAATTATTCTTACTTAAGAGAAAGACACACTGTATACTGATTTGTTACGTTTTTGAAATTTTTTCTTATGAAAGCTAATAGCGCACCAGGAGGGGACCACTAATCTTGACTACAAAACAAATCACTCTGTACCTTTTTAAAATTCTAAATGATGTGTAAGTAAGTACAATTTGTCTAAAGTAAGAACTCCCCTATTCGTCTGGACCTGTGGGGGTGACTATGGTAACAAGGTATAACTATTTCAAATAGGGGTGTGGGTCACTATTTAGGATATATTTTGTCTCTGGTGGGGGAGAGAAAGGGAATCATTTTTCTTCATATTGCCCTAAAGCAGTGTTTCCCAAAGTGTGGTACGCGTACCCCCAGGGGTACGGGAACAGTTTAGCGAGGGTACGCGTCCTTATGCGAAATATCTTGCAATAAACGAAAATTTCAAACAAACTTATTTAAAAACAAAGCTAGCCATGAAAATTTACGATTACGTATTTTTCTATTTGCTATTTTTTGCGGAGTTTGCAGTTAATAATTAGTGGTGTCAACAGCCAGTTGTGATTTTTAACTTTTGTGCAATTTTTTTTATAGTAAAAAATACACTCATTTTTTTTATTAGTGGTACACAGCATTACGAAAAATTTAGAAAGGGTACACAAAAGTCATAAGTTTGGGAAACACTGCCCTAAAGTAAAGAGAAGCTACCCTCCCTGAAATTCGCTATTCTTGTTTCCTTAGCAGCAGACGGCCTCAGATTTAGTGGCGGGGGGAGTTCTTACCGTAAACAAACTATAATTCAAGGAGGGGTAAAACACTCGTCGCTCACTTAAATGTATAACTAGCAGCAAGATTAGATTTTTTTTTTTCAATTTTACCCCTAACACCTGTTTAGACCAACTAATGAACAGGACCCTTTTGAAGTGACCACCTATTGTATCCTTATCTTAACTGAAAAACGAAAATTTCATTTTAGTTAGTGAAGCATTTCTCCAAAATAAACAAATTTTTTTCATTTCAGTACCTCTTCTTCATGCAATTAGGCGGGGACAAAAAACAAAGAATGTCAGTTTAAACGGGGAAGTTTAACATTAGTTGCATACAAAATGATTTGGTTCCATTCGTGTAAGCTTGTTATTCGATTATCCGACATGTAATTAAGTGGACATGACGCAAGAAAGTTCCAATCCGTTTTTCGCTCGAACGGTTTGTAATATAATGTTTTAATGTGAACAGTAACCTTCGTGCGACGAACTATTAGTATGCCAAATTTCATTGCTCTCTGTCGGATGGTTTAGTCCAGGGGTGGCAAACCTTTATGTCTCAACGTGCAATTTTTTCTAAAAAAATGTTTAATGAACTAATTAATGTATAGTTTGTCTAAAGTAAAAACTCGCCTAGCCATTTGTCAAGACCCTTGGCGGTGACTATGGTAACGAGGTCTAACTATTTCAAGGGATGTGGGGTCATTGCTTAGGACAGATTTTGGCTAAGATTCAGCGAGAGTAAGAGGACTTTTTTTCCAGTCTATTGTGTTAGCCCTAGAGTGAAGAGAAGCTACCTTCCCTCCCCCCCAATGCCCTCCTGTGTTAACATTGTTCGTCAATTCGGACATTAACAGGGCAGATTTGTTGGCCTCTCTTACAAGGGCACCATATTAGGTGGGCCAACGTTGCTCCCACAGTAAGGACAGATAGTACAGAGAAGAAAAGAACATCCATGCCTTGCCCGGGATTCGATCCCAGAGCCTTTCTGGTGCAAAGGCAGTTCCCTAACCCCTCCACAGCCCGGTCGGCTAGCTACCTTCCCTGGAATACGCTATTCTTGTATCCATAGCAGCAGACGGCCTCAGACCATGTGGCGGGGGAGTTCTTAGCTCAGACAAACTATAAATACTCTGTTAAATTCTGCATCCATTTATAATTACATTCATGTTTTTAAAATATAGGAAAAAACAAGTGAGTGCGAGCGAAAAGGACACATAGCCTCTAACATAATTGGATATAAATAGGAGAACAGATTTTAAATTATCTTAAGTTAAAGCTAGACGCCCGGTGGCTGAGTGGTAGTGCTTTGCGCTCCCGTGCCACCGGTCCTGGGTTCGATCCTCAGGCCGGGCAAGGTTGACTCAGCCTTTCATCCCTTAAGTGGGTAGACAAATGAGTACCAAGCATGCTTGGGAACTAAACACTTGGGGCTCCGCGTTCGGCTGACCACCTAACTGGAACATCTGCTCCTGTACCCCAGAGCCCAATGTCAAGAAAACTGAGATGGGCCCAGTAGGCCTTGGCCCCCTAGGGGCTGTCGCGCCACTGAGTTTAGTTTAAGTTAAAGCTACATTTTTTTCCTTCGGCGTAATTTAGTTAAGCTAAGATTATAAGAAGTAAAATTATGACCGCTGCAGTACCTATAGAGGGGGGGGAGTCCCTCCCCCCTCCCTATATATATATGTGTGTGTATAACATAAAGCGCTTCAACTAATCTTTTTATGTTATTCCTTTGTCGAAGTCTTTTTCTTAATTTACTATTCTAAACTAAACGCTCTTGCACTTTAATATTCACATCCTGTCTTGTAATCTACTTTCGGTTACTCGAGTAACAGTTTTGATTTTTCCCCTTATTTGAACTGTGAGAAAGACTTTTTCACTCGCCTTATTTAAAATACAGATTTTGTTTTATAACCATCGTTGAACAGCCGACCCAATTTTAGGTTTACGACTCCTAATGTTCAACTCTGTAACCTTGTAATTTTGAACAAATTCAGAAGACAAGGAAATTTTTGTTTCAGTACCCTCAGAGGTATTGATTTGTTATAGGAACATGGACGACTTTGCAACTCGATAGATTTAACTTGCATCAGTCACCATTTACTACACGGGCAGTCTTCGGCCGGCTGTGGATGAACCCACGAACTCTTGGGCATGGGTTCAGTGCCCTACTATCCAGGCCTATAATAGATAGATTTTATTTTATTTTATATCCGTCGTAGAACAGCTGATCCAATTTTTGGGTTTACGACCACTAATGTTCAACTCCGTAGTTTTGTAATTTTATAATTAAAAACTGGAAAGTTCCACCCCTTGTTTACGTTGCTGATCAACCCTCATGGTTGCTTCTCATTAATCATTGCGGATTAAGAGAAAAAAACCGTTTATTTCCTTAAATCGATCGAATTGCCATTTACATTTTGAAGATGACTAAATTTAGACAAAACAATAAAATTGGTACCAATCAATAAAATTGGAACATCCTGTAGAGTTAATACTCAGTGAAGATGGAACCAAGGGAAAGAGTATTCGCCTCCGAATGAGGTGAACCAGATTCGAATCCCAATAATGGCTGGTCGATACGAATTCCGCACCCGGCTTGCACCTACTACAGTGCTGATGCAAAATATCCTCCACGGTAGACGGATTATAGGATTTCGTGGTTTTTTTCTTCGTGTAACGCAAACGCGGGTTAGTTTCAATAAAAATTTTTTCCCAACACTTGATCCAAGAGTTCCCTTGTATTCTGGATTGGGTTCAAAATTACAAGGCGACGTTGTTGAACATTGGTAACAGTAAACCCAAAATTGGGTCGGCTGTTGAACGACGATTATGAAATAAAATAAAAACCACGCGCTCCAATCACAATATTTTTCAGTAATATCCCGGTTTTTTTTTTTTTTTGAGAGTCAGATTTAAAGTTCTTAAATATCATTACTTAAACTGCATAACATATTTGAGTTTGGATGGAGTTGGATGACTGCATTCAAATCATCCTATTACAATCATTGTTGTCGAAACTGGTTGTCGTAATAATTTCATTTAAAAACAATAAAAGGTTTCAACTTAAACAGGGCATTTCATAAAGTTCAACCTTAATGTATATTTTTAAAATCCTTGATGAAATTTAAGTAAAAAAACGAGTACACACATTAAGGGTCATAAATTAATATTTAGGCAAGGAAAAAAAAATCAAAATTTAATGAATCACGACTGATGAAGGTGGGATTGACTAAAAACTTGTGATTACTAGAGAAAACAAAACTTAGAAGGCGATTAAAACTTAACACGTTCGTGTGTCATCGGCCATTCAAACTGGTTTTCTATTTTTCATACCGCCTATTTACCAATTAATTTAACTGATACGATGAAGTTGTCATTTTTTCTCCTCTATAAAATATCAATTTGCAGCTTTCACAACGTGTTAGATGTAATTACAGAACACCCTGTATGATATACAGTATTTTACGTGATTATTAATTAGGTAATTTTCACAATCAAATTTAAATTTTAATAAGATAAATAGCTTTTCTAATACCTAAAATTTAAAAATATCATTTTTTAACTTCTTGTAATTACTACGTCTCTTCAAAATTATGTTGAAAAATTATGATGTTAAGAATGATATAAAATGTTTCATACCTTTTAAAATACACTTCTTTTTATAATCATTAATGAATAAAATACAAATAATCTTTAATTCTTAAAGGAACTTCAACATTAGTTTTGGACAAATAAATTTTACTGTAATGTGAAAATATTTTTAAATTCTTGAATTTAACTTCATAGATACGACGGAAATGCGAATTGCCATAGCATTTGTGCTCATATTTTCGACCGCTCTTTAGAATGAGCTATTGTAAAAAGTTGCATAGATTTTACGAAAAAAAGAACAACTTAGTGTTCAAACGATATTGAGGAGCATTTAGAATGTCGAAGGCACTCTGGAAAAAAAAAAGTAAATAAATAAAATTCTGCTGCTTTTATCCTTGTGTTTCATACTAGGTTTATCAGGCATGTTGCAAATATTGATGAGCTTTCTTTAATATCATTGATGTTTGGAACAGTGTAGTCGATTCTGGTAATGCTGTCATTAAACTATAACTGAAATTTCATCTAGAAAGAGTCAGTCCAGTTTGAGCTTTATCCTAAGCACACTTCTCTTCAAATACAATTAATCCATATATAAAACGTAGCAAATCAAAATTGAAACATTATTTATTGATTACCAGTTAACCTCACTATTTTCCTTAGTAATAAGCAATGAAAACTCACCACTCATGCTCTAAGGAAAATCTTTTTCAATGGTGCATTAGAGTTCAAACAGCGATTTTACAAATAAACAATTAAAAATAAATAATAAAAAGTACTGTTAAATTAATGGGGTATGCCTTTTTATTCTATGCATGAATCATGGGGATAAGTATAGGCTTACTGTTTGCGGGTTGCAGCCCAAGGATAGTCAAACGGTCATCTAAGAAATGACAAAAATAAATAAAATAAAAAAAGCTATATTCAATAATTTTTTTGAAAAAAATGTCAAAATTCCAAAACTGCTAAACAGTATGAGAAAGAGCCTTAGTGCAGATTATACATAAAAGGCCAATTCTATACATGCAATTAAAATAAAAATTATATATATATATTTTTTTTTCATGAGTAAAAAATTAACTAAATATTTAACAAATCTCATTTTCTGTATTAAATTTATGAAAATTTATTTTAGCCATGATAAAAAAATGAAGAAAAAAAATTATATATGTGTAACATGTTATGAAAAAATGAAACTTTATATTACTTGTAGCTTTTTTTAAGACTATGTACAAAAGCAGCTTCTTTTTTATATTAGGTTTTATTTCATACCAAACTTTGAGTACATTAACATTGATACAAATGGTAAATAAATTAAGAATTAAATATACTTTTTATGACCATTTAAACTGTAGTTGATTTAGACTAAGAAGAAATAATACACTTCTCCATTTGATTACAAAACAAGAAATTATTATTTTAGGCTATAAAGTAGCAGTAACCATGTAAGCATAAACAAATACTGTTAATTCAAATAATAAAAAACAATTTAATTCTATTTACTTAAGATGATTTGAAATGAGATCCACAATCCCTTAAGATGTTCTTTGGTCTCTTTATGTTTCTAAACAAAGCATAAAAAATAAATGCCCTTTTAACATAAAACGATAGTTGTACTGTAAAAAAAATTTCTTCCTTCATGTTTCAGCATTCATACATAACTTTTTCAGAAAAAAAAATCTATATATATATATATATATATATATATATATATATATATATATATATATATATATATATATATATATATATATATATATATGCTAGCAACATTTAGACCAATTTAAATTAGATATTCATTCAACACAAAACAATCCTATAAAAAATTTTAAAAAAAACTTTGATGAAATAAAAATTAGAGTAAATTATTTACACTTTTTAATATTGTGTTCAATAAACAAATTTTGTGTATTATAAAATCATATTATGATTGTGAGAAATAGAGACACTTTTTTGAAAAGCCACACAATCTCCGGTACACAAAAAAATATATGAAAACAGACACGAAAGCCACACATAAATTAAAACGAAAATGTATTAAAATTCATCTGAAAGTAAGATCCAGTCAGTGGTGTTACATCCTTTAGAACTGCTCTTAGAAGATATTAGAGGGTATGTTGTAATTTTGCAGTACAGCCAATGGTGGATACGATGTATTTTAGATGTAAATATAAACTACGAAGAAGTTAAGATACGTTTTCTACAGCCTCATGGACCCTCACTGTCATACTCGTACCCACAGAAGCCTTTGATATTGAAAGTAAATAAATCACAGATCACTTAGAAGGTTGAAGTACTAACAACAACAGGTTAAGATTTTTTCATACCGTCTAATGAGATAAAAATAATTAACAAAAAAATAGCACTACATCATTCCTAACTATTTCATAAAATTTTATAATGCTTATATGTTTAAAAAATTACTAATTCTGTTCATAACATATTGTAACAGAGTTAATAATCATAATTTTAAAAAATATTTTCTATGAAATAAATGTTATTCATATCTTGTAACTATTTCACATATTTTTTGCATATCAAAAGGTAAACCATTTTTTAATAAGAAAAATATAATACACTTGCTAAAAATAAAAATGTTATTTTCGATACATTTTAGGAGACAAAAGTATGGGATAAATACTACTTTTGGTATGAATGATCATTGATTTATTTATTGGTTTAAGAATTTTAGGCTTTTTACTCAGTTTTCCATGTATATTGTATGAAATGTCTTAAAGGGGAAAAAAGTTGTACAGCATACCACTTTCAATTAATAAAAATTTTGGTTTGCAATAATTAATGTTTTTTTTTTTTTTTTTTAAATTTCAATTTCTATGCTACAAATTTGAAAGGTGTAGAAGAATGTTGTAGTTAAAAAAAAATATTTCTTTCATAATTCTTTGAGACCACATATCACAGGTCAAATCAGGTTGCTTTGAAAGTTGACCTAGCCTCAGAAAGTCATATAAGGTATCAAATGAAAGGTTTATTGCAATGGTGTTTCAAATCTTTTTTTAAACACCATTTACTTTCTTCTAAAGTAAAAAAAAAGTAACTTATAAAATAAAAGTTCTTAAAGTAACTTTTTTTAAGTAAAAAAAAAAAATACAGTTATTTATATGTATGCAAGTTAGTGGTTTTTTCAGTGAAAATTTTATTTTTTCAAGTGTTTATAACTTGGACAAATTTCAAATTAAAAACTGTTCGAATTGTTTACTTTATCATGTGTGCATGTTCCACCAAATTTCATTAAAATAGTAGGGGGGTCAGTTCAAAAGTGATTGATATATTGTTCAATGACTCATTATGAAATTTTTCCTTTGCTAATATTTCTTTCTACTTATTATATAAATATAATTCAAATTTTAAAGGATCTTTTTGATTGATAGTTTCTAAATCAAAAAATAAAAAATTTTACTCTTATATGCTTCAAATATAGATTTTTATATATTTAATATTTGATTGTTACAAAATTGTTTTTCTAATAAAGCAGTGGTAAGTTTAAAAAAAGCAACATTTTTATACTGCCACTTGATGCACATTTGACCTAACTCTTAATACACAGCAGTAAATAATATGTAATCAAAAATCTAATCTATCATCATGAAAGTAAGTAGTCAACTATTCGAAAATAAATTTCATGTAACATGAATTTTTTTCATTTCCAATATTATTGTTATTTCCACAGAATTTTTATCATTTCAATATTATTGCTTATCATGATGTGCTTAGATTCACAAATATATTATTACTTTTCATTACTTCCAAATAAATATATAATAATTGATAACCACATAAAAATTTTACCGATAATTTTTCTCTTGCCATAGTTTTATTAACTAGCGATAATTTTATTTTATTAAAACTGCGGGTTACAAATTCATTTATAAAATGTTAGAAGTAGAAACACTTTTAATGTCGAATAAACATAATATATAAACACTTAAACATCAATTTGAACTTTACTCCAGAATTATTTTTTATGTTACAATTATAATGCTTAATAATTAAGTACAAATGTTAGGAAATATGCATAGGATGATTAGACATTACATGGCATAATTATTCTTTTAATTTAGATCCGAATTTTCTTTTCCTTACAACAGAATGTAAGAAAATTATATAAATATTGCAGCTAAGCTTTTATAAGAGAATACTTAATTTAAAAGTATTAAGAGCAAAGTATTAAGAACATACTCTTAATATCAAAATGACATACTTTTATTTAAAAACAAATAATAAACATAGCAAAGAAAACATTCATTTTTATTGTTACATTTATAAATATCTAAAAATTCGAAAACATTTTCGCCTAATTTCTTTTTTAAACACAAATCTCCTCTTTTCCAGTGTCTGTTTACGAAATAAATGTAAACACAATCCATCAATGAACCAATTGTTTCATCACACCAAATACGAGATTACGCGAGAACACAGACAGGCGTGCACAAAATTATTGAAATTTTTATTTTAATTCACAATAAACGCGATAACTTCCCAAATTCTTGCAACCATGAGTGATAGTCAACAGCCAATCACAATGCGAAAAGCCCATTGATCCGACGTTATCATTTCCTTGTTGCCATTCTGTAGTAGAAACTATGGTTTAAAATTAGTTACCAATTCCTTAAAAGATAGAGACCCATAAGCTTATATTCAGTAATAGCGACATCTACTGGTCATAAACTTTTCCAAAATCCTGAAGATCGTGTGAATAGAAATAAGCGACCAATAACGTAAACAACTTTTTCCGTCTACCGCAATTTTGCACTTGTTTGTTTAAAAACTTTTTACTGAGATAAACTAAATTAAAACAGGCTATCTCACTTATACTGAGGATGATTTTTATTAACCCCATTTGTGTAAAGGAAGGTTTTATAAATTTGTTTTGTCTTCATTCATTACTTAATGTCCTATTCAAATTCCGAAGATATATTCGTACTGGGGTATGAAATGTAATAAAACTCTCTTATATATACTCAACTGTATAAACCTTCCAATCAAAAACCCTACCAATATAAAGTAAATTGCCCTCATAGTAATGGTAAAAAAATATCGAAAAGTGCTTTAAAAAGGTTGTTTCCATGCAAATCATATTCATATATTATTTTCATATATTGTCTTCTTTATATGGGAAGTAAATGTGGCTGGAAATGATTAAAAATATATATATATATATATTCTTCGTGCTGACAGTAAGCAGAATATGTTTCCTTTATGATTTATATTATTAATAAGCTATTCATGCAGTGTGTGTTAAATGCTTCCTGACAGAAGAAAATATCATTAAAGACAATATCACTTTATGTGATAGTTACATTCTATGTTCGGATACTAGCAGCAAATAATGTCTGTGTAATGTTTGTCATACTGATAATGACGTTCTAACTCAAAAATAATTTCGTACAAAAAAATTTAATGTTTGTAGTTGATGTGCTTATAAGTTTCCAAGTGTGGTTAATAAGTAGTTGCTTAGTTCCCTGGTAGTGTATATGCGATATAATTTTTTAAAGAAGACGATAGTGACCGATGGTTAATACTTTTTATATTAACTAGAAATTTATATCTTGCAGTACATGTAATCAGAATTTTTCATCAAATTGTTCATGCAGTATGGGGGAAAAAAGTTTTTCTCAGAAAAGTAATTTTATTGAACATAGTGTTAATTATCCTGTAAGAAAATCTTATTCTTGTGATATATGTAATAAAAGTTTTTCACTTAGACATAATTTGACGACACACAGTCGTGTTCATACTGGTGAGAGACCTTATTCTTGTAGTATATGTAATGAGAGTTTCTCACGAAGAGATAGACTGACTGAACACAGTCTATTTCATACTAGTGAGAAACCTTATTCTTGTAGTATATGTAATAAGAGTTTTTCATATAAAAGAACGCTGAATAGACACAGCCTTCTTCATACTGATGAAAAACCTTATTCTTGTGGTATATGTAACAAAAGTTTTTCACAAAAATACCACATGATAAAACACTGCCGTGTTCATACAGGTGAAAAACCTTATTCTTGTAGCATATGTAATAAGAGTTTTTCAGTAAAAAGTACACTGACTAAACACAATTTTGTTCATACTGGTGAAAAACCTTATTCTTGTAGCATATGTAATAAAAGTTATTCAGATAGAAGTACACTGACTACACACAGTCTTGTTCATACTGGTGAAAAACCTTATTCTTGTAGCATATGTAATAAAAGTTATTCAGATAGAAGTACACTGACTACACACAGTCTTGTTCATACTGGTGAAAAACCTTATTCTTGTAGCATATGTAATAAAAGTTTTTCGGAAAGAAGTGCACTGACTAAACACTGTCGTGTTCATACTGGTGAAAAACCTTATTCTTGTAGCATATGTAATAAAAGTTTTTCAGATAGAAGTACACTGACTAAACACCGTCTTGTTCATACTGGGGAAAAACCTTATTCTTGCAGCATATGTAATAAAAGTTTTTCAGAAAAAAGTACACTGACTAAGCACAGTCGTGTTCATACTGGTGAAAAACCTTATTCGTGTAGTATATGTAATAAGAGTTTTTCAGATAAAAGTACACTGACTAAACACAGTCTTCTTCATACTGGTGAAAAACCTTATTCTTGTAGTACATGTAATAAGAGTTTTTCTGAAAGAAGAGCACTGACTAAGCACAGTCGTGTTCATACTGGGGAGAAACCTTATTCTTGTGTTTTGTAATAAGAGTTTTTCAGACAGAGGTAATGTATCTAAGCACATTTGTGTTCATACTGGCAAGAAACCTTATTTTTTTGGTATATGAAAAAAAAAAAAGCATTCGACAATAGATCATGTGGCTAAACGGATTCTTGCTTACACTGTTTAGAAACCTATATTTTTGTATTTGTAAAAATTATTTTTTACTTAAGGACTGTCCAGATAATCACATTTGTATTCATACCTATGAAAAACTTTATTTTTGTAGCATATACAAAAAGAGCTTTTCTCAAAAGATTGACTTTGCTCTTTCTGTTTGTCTTCTAGTTAGTGAGGAAACCTTTTTGTTGTAGCATAATGTAATATGAATTTACCTCAAAAATGTCCTCTTACTAAACACAATCTTTTTCAGAAAAGTGATGCACCATATTTTAGAAGTATATTTTAAATGATTTTTCAATAATTCTGATCTAAATATTTACATTAAAGTTCATACTCGTGAGGAACCTTATTCTAGTAATATATGCAATAAGTGTTTCTGAACAAGAACTAATCTTACTAACCATATGCTTATTGATCCTGGTGGGGAACCTTATTCTTCTCATATATGTCCAAAGAGATTTTTCTTTAACTTATCATATTCTGACTCTTACTGGTGTAAGTTATGAATTATTGCAGCATGTGTAAAATAGATTTTCACTATACAGTAGAATGACTGAACACAGTCATATCCGTACTGTGTATTAACCTATCCGTATTATATATATATATTTAACTGAAATGTCATCTGACTAAAAACATTCTATTGGAATTAATTAAGCATTTTCTTTTCAAATAGTTTTAAATTTTATCTTTTAGTTTTCATCATTTTTCCTTTCTTGTGTTTATTTATAAGTAGTGCTTATAAAAAAAACTTCAGTATAGAAAAGTTAAGAATTTTAATTAAAATACAGTTTTACAAACGCATCTTAATTGGAAATTGTAACTTTGTATGCTGGATAACATTACTTTATCACCTGTTATATATAACATCACTTACCCACCAGTTATACTTGACAAAATCATAAATTGTTATTTATTCTCTCAGCATTAGAGTACCAAGTTGAAGATAATATTCATTTTTTTTAATTGAAATTTTTAATCAAAATAACATGCAGCATGTTTTACTTAATGAATCCTATCTAGCACACATAATTAAAAAATTTTATTTCTTTTAAATGCAAAATATTTTTGATATGATTTAAGGAAAGGTTTACATTGTTTTTAAATAGATTAGGTTACATTATGATTGAGAAAGGTATAGAGAAAGTGGTATAGATTGCTTCATAAAATCAACTTCTTGTTTTTTAATCACATTTTAACATTTGAGAACCTATATTCAACCAAACTTTTAAGGAACGCAAAAGATAACTCAAATCGTTAAAAAGATAATAAAAACTAGTAAATCAATTTTTTTTTTTTTTTAAATTCCTAACACTATTTACTAAATAATTAAATAAGGAAATGTGCAAATGTTTTTAATATCGTTTTTTAATAGCTGCCCAATTCATGAATACTCCTTTAATAACTTTTTTGTTATAAGGTCTTTATGTGTAAGTGTGTGATATTAATTTGTAGTTCTTTTCTTAAAATGGTTCAGCACATTTTCAATATTTTGTGATGAATATTTCTATTTTTTTTTATATGTCATTAAAATAAAATGCTCTTTATTTAATTTATGCTTATACTGTGTTTTGCGGCATAACGGATACAGAAATAAAGTTTAGAAAAATTATGAAAGATGTTTTTTAAAGTTTATTATTTTTAGTACAATTTCCATATCTGGTACAAATATTATTTTATTTTTTTTGTTTACATTCAATTAATATAAAATCCCGTTACATTAAAATTGCATTTGCGAATTTCCTAATGAAAAATTTGTAACAGACATTCTATAAAATTTATTCTTATTTTTTAAGAATTTTTTGAAAGCAAATTAGTGCTGTAGTTATTATAATAATGTTCATTTGAAGTAATTTATCCTCCTATTTTATGTAAATGTTCAACTTTCTTATTAATCAAGTTTCTAATGTTGAATAACCTAGTTTTTGTATGTAATAAAATATCGTCACAAAATAGGTAGTTTTTTTGTTGCTCATAGTCATGTTCATTTCATTCATGTCCATTTTTTTTTAATAATTATTTTTCAATTTACTTGATATTAAAATAATTATAAATACTCTTAAATTGCCATAGTTCTGAATAAAATTATCAAAAGTATTGAGTACTAACCGCCTTTAGCAGTGAGCTTGATCACCTTTCCAAATTATTTAGTACAGCTTACACTGCTCTATAGTAATGGAGGAAACACTTTCAGTTTTTGAAATTTTTTTAAATATCTCGAAAAGTACTGAGAGAATTATTTTGTTATTTAGAGATGTTTATGTCAGGTAATTTCTCATACTTATTAATAAGTTTCAAAGCTTTCACAGGCTTAAGGGAGTGATAATAAATTAGGAACTAAACAAGTATTTTTGATCACTCTATGACAGAAAAATATAGCCATTAACTTGTAACTTGCTTTGATTACATCGGTTGTTATTTTCAATAGTTGAATTAAATTTCGTAAACCTAGCATAAATATATATGTAAAACAAAAATTTGGCTATAATATAAAAAAATTATCAAAAAAATTTTCAGAACAGTTTTTAATTATTAAGCAAATTATTATTTTAAAGTTAAAGATAAAATTGCGGAAGATCTGAGCATTTAAAGTAGTTCTTACATACTTCGCATGCCCTGAGAAAAAGTAAAAAAAAAATTTTCTTAATAAAATGTCGCATCGAATTGCATTCAGTGTCTTATGAAAAAGATTAATTCGAATATCTTGAACATTTATAAAGTTTTTAGCTATTTTCTAATCAGTTTTTGCACTTTTTAAAAGAAAGCTCTGAATGAGTTTCCCCCCAAATTTTATTTTGTACTATTCAATAAGATTTATTTGAAATGACAGCAGCATTTTGGGAGATCATCCTCCATGAAAGTATGCTTTCTTTCTTTATATCATCACATTTCAGTGTACTATTGTAAGGTATCATTTGTTGTTTAATTTCGTCTTATGAGGCAAAATGAAATTTCCTTAAAACCCTGTATTATTTAGAGGTTTCTTTTAAAAATACAAGTACTATTTAGAATATTACTAGAAGCTTTGTGAATTTTCAAGATATTCATATTGGAGTTATAGCCAATAAAGACAAAATAAATTAAAAAAATTTTTATATATAAATAAGGCCATACTTTTATTAGTATTAAAGCTAAGTTTGGGAAATTTTATGCAATAATTGCTAATAATTACCAAACTAATAAATACAAGTTACAAGCTTATTGTTGTATTTTCAAGTACAGTGTTTTCAAAAATATTTCAAGGGCTTTTCAAATCCCTGAAAGCTGTAAAATTTATTGATAAGCATAAAAAATCGCATGACCTAACCATTTCTGAAATTATAGAATTAACTTAGTATTTCTTGAGAAGTTTATTAAAATATCAAAAACCATAAGTGTTTCTATTATTATTATAGGTAATGGAATAAGTTTGAATGGTAACGAAGTCGAATACAATTCTTCTAGCAGTCCTCCAACCCTACAAAACCGAATTCAAGCCTAGCTGGTTTCTAAGCTATTGAAGGAGTGGAACCTTTATTTGTTCAACTCCATTTTCAATACACCAAGAATAAACTATCGTAATTTTTTATTGTTAATTATTTAACAACAAATTGTATTATTTACAAAAGCATTTCAAAATATTACTTGGTTATCGAAAATATCTCTCTGAATTAAAAAAAATTGTGCAAACTGCTGCAATTGTGAGTGTTGAGCTTTGTTTTGCTGCATAGAAATTATAAGAGTTCGAGAATTGTCAAATCACAATATGTTTGTAGAAAAATACTCAGGGAATATGAGGAAATAATTTTTTTAAAAAAAATAGCATTTGTTTATTGGTTTGAAACTTGTCGCAAAACTATTAAACTTGTTGTGTCCCGCAGTGGACTGATCGTTGAGACACTGCTCCCAGCAGATCACTGAAGTCAAGCATCACTGGTTGCGGTCAGTGTGCAGGGGAGTTACCACTTGGATCAGTCTGCGTAGGGACCGAGGGTGTGTGGTATTGATCCTCGTTAAACTGTTCTACCGTGAAGTGTCCGAGTTCGCGTGCAGGTCCATCTGTAGAGGATCGAAATTGTGATGGAATATCTTCGGATTATCCTCAGGGATATTTCCCTGACCGTCGCCAATAGCCCATTGTTCAGCTCTAGTGCGATGTAAATGAACAAATCAAAATGCTACACTTGTCGCACAAAGGATCATGCGCACCACTATGCTGGCTGCAGGGATGCAATTACAAACTAGAATTTGACGTACTGAAATAGCCAATTTTATTTATGAATGTAGCTCTAGCTTTTTTTGAAATTTTATTTTTTCCGAAAGTATTGATTAAGTTCTTTTCTCTTGGAGCAGTCGAGGTATGGCTGTTTGCGGTAATTAACTGCCAACAGCAGAAACTACTCCCGCCCTGAATCACGGTAATGCCCCCTTTTTGAAGCTGCCATGAATGTCCATACCTCCACTTTAATTCGCTTAATGTTTGTCCCGTTCAATTTTTAGGACGTTATTCCCGTAAAATACTTTTCGGCTTCTGTTATGGTATTCCCATGGTGATATTCTAAATGTTATTGCTTTTCATTTTTCTCCTGTTGTGTAATCCTTTCAGTTCTCATATGAGGTAATTACTATCTCTGAATAAACATATGTTTTTTTCGACGAATTCGATTCTGAATGTGGTCCAAAGTTTGCACCCTTTATTGTTTATTTTCATTTTTGCATATCGTGCTATATCTTTAGAACTTTTTAAGTTAATTGAAATTTTTTTATCTAATTATAAAGATTATTTATCCAATTGTCAGGGATACAATGCTTTGTATCATTTTAAAGATTATATTTTTTCATGGCAAAATTCAAAATTTGATTTCTTAGGAACTTCTTTGATGGATTTCGCTCAAATAGTTCCGCTCGATCGATTTCGCTCAAATTTTGTATTTTGCTGTGCGGGGTTATATTCTTAAAAATGACAAAAAATTCTGTACCTTACAGTTTAAAAATTTTTTGACCATTTTTAAATAAAATATTTAAAAAAATAAATATTTTAAAAAAAGTTATTTTTCGCCTAAAATTATATTTGGATAAACGAATTTTAAAATTGTGGGCAAAGGTTTCCAATTTGCTTACAAAATTCTCGAGATATAGCGAAATAAGTAAAAAATAAAATTAACATTAAGTGGTCCAAACTTTGGAGTGCTTTCCTGACCGAACGATTGGAACCATATTTCCGAGATACCATCTAGCCCCTATATTTTAGGGTCTGAAATCCGAATCTGTCTAAAAAAAAAACATGTTTATTCAGAGAAAGTACGTTTTCCTGTCTTATTTCGAAACTTACAATATCGTCTGCACTTCGTGATTACCATAATTGAAGTGGCAATACGGTCAACGTTGCTTTATTTGCATTCCGATTGCGGGAGAGTTGCAAATGGAAGAGTGATTGCTGTTCGAATTCTGAAGTGTCAAATAAATGAGCAGATATTTTTGCACCACTTCGTTTTCTGAAGACGCTTGAGCTAAGGGACAATTTATCGGAGAGCATTGACAGATCTCTTTTTCCCATTCATGCGCCAGAATTGAAGATCTAGGGTAAGATCACAATTAAATTTTGTGTTTCTCTAACATAAAAACCGTTTTCCATTAATGTGGGTCCCGCAGTGGACTGATCGTTAAGACACGGTTCCCAGCAGACATGGGTGCAAGTCTTCCGTCCCCAGGACGGATTTCCGTCTTTCGAAAACGTCCGCGGACGGAAACAAGACCCGACTCCAAGACGGAAATTTTTTTTTCTGTTCTTAAAAATACTTTTAGGCCTACTCTCTATACTACTGAAAAATATTTTTCAGGTCTACGTTATTGGTTTGGTCTACTTTCTTATGTCCTGTTGTTATTTTATCAAAGGAGAAATGAATAAATATCTTTTGTACAGTATTTAAACTTGATGTATTATGGTAAAGCTTTCTCAGACATTTTGCATAGGTCGAGGGGGTATTGTGTATGTTAGGTATTTCAGTTAAAAAAATTTCATTCTTGGCCTTTTTTCCAACTTGCACCCATGCCAGCAGATCAGCGAAGTCAAGCATCACTGGTTGCGGTTAGTGTGCGGGTGGGTGACCACTTGGATCAGTCGGCGTAGGGACCGAGGGTGTGCGGTATGTGTCCTCGTTAAACTGTGCTACCGTAAAGTGCTCGAAATCGCACGCAGGTCTTCGGGCTACCGAAGCGGGGTGCCATCCCCTCCGCAGAGGATCAAAATTGTGATGGCATGTCTTCGGATCATCCTCCGGGATGTTTCCCAGACCGTCGCCAATAGCCCATTGTGCAGCTCTAGTGCAACGCAAATAAACAACAAGCAAGCAACCATTAATGTGATCTAATTTTCTAAGTCAGAAAATCACTTGCTATATTATATGATCTAGTTTTCTTACATAAAGATTCCGATTTTTTTTTTTTTTTTTTTTTTACATTGCCGATGACATTCAAAATTGATAATATGGTGTTTTCTACACTAGGGAACGCTGCAAGCTCGATACCGCCTAAATTTCCGGGTTACTGTTTCCGTTGTATTTTAAAGCCATTTAGCATCATTGTGTTTTGAGATTCTTGCAAACATGGTATATGATTACTTATTACTTGTTTTTACGATGCTAACGATACTTGTATTTACAATGTTGAAAGTGTTAACACTGACGTAAGATGGTGCACAGCTTGCAACAAGAACAAACATTAATAAACAAATGGAAAGAGACTAAATCACGACTGCCAAAAAGCGAGTTATTCAAAATCTAGCAACCATGTCATCTTTTTTTACAATATATCTGTAAATAACTACAACAAATTTTCACTTTAAACTCTCCAGAATTACTTAATAACATTAATATCTTATGAAATACAGCAGATTTGAGCTCAGAAATCATCTAATTTACTTCTTTTGATGAAAACAAAATTATTTGTTTGAAAATGTCGGCTCTCAGAATAACATGTAGTAAGTAGCCTGCAAACTTTTTAACCGGAACTAGAGCAGGTACCGAGCTCGAGATTGTTATTTTTTACATTTATATTGAAAACGCCATCCATCTCAATTAATTATAAAATAAAAATAATCTATATATATGTTACGGCCAAAGCCCGAAGTCGGCCAATTCGCGATCTTGCCGGCCAGATCGTGATTTGGCCAAGAACGCTGTAAATTAGCTGGCCAAAGTCCGAAATTTTTCTTGATTTCGGGAATGGACCGCACAAATCGCGAATTGGCATGGGCCAAAGTTGGAAGAAAAAATCATTATACCAGGCAAACCGGGTAAATGTATACCGGACAGGGGCACTTGACCTTAAAAAAACATCAGTGTAGGATATACCGGGGAAATGTATACCGGGCAGTGGCACTGAACCTTAAAAAAACATCAGTGTAGGGTATACCGGGCAGTGGTACTTAACTAGACCTAATGTGACTAAACCTTTGGTATACATGACAATTAAATAGACAATTTAATAATGATTATTAAATTAATGATTATTTAATAGACAACTTAAAAACTTCTATTTTTTTTATTTTTAAATCAGAAGATTTATAAGAATTATTTATATAATTATAGAAGGCCGCCAAGGTAAAATATTCATTGATCGTTTCAATTATTTCGGACTTTGGCCAGCCATCCTCGGCCACTTCGCGTAGTAAAAAAAAAATTCGGACTTTGGCCAAGAGGGCCGGCCAATTCGTGATCTGGCCGGACTTCGGGCTTTGGCCGTAACATATATATTTCTCTTACACGGCGACAAAAAAAGCCTCATTACAACTCCCCGAATGCGAATGGCAACGCTAGAAAATCGACCAATGATTGCCGCTAAAAATGCCACATGCCGAATCTAGCTGAGGTGGCTCAACGTATAGCGCTTTTAAAAACGGAAACTGAAATAACCTTAAGCTAGGCAGAAGTGAGTAGTCTTTGTCGATGGATCTCTATTTTAGTATTTTGTCGACAGCGCTTTTTTTCACGAATTTATATATTGCGAATTTATTTGACTATTTTTGATTTATATCACGAATTTATTTGTTTTATTATTGTTATTAGTTATTCATTGAAAAATGAGTCTCAGTCGTGCTGTTACGCTTTAAGATTTTATACTATGGCACATTTCTAATAGGTTTAACGAATTACATGTCATTTATTTGAGTTCAAATTCATTTTAATGACTTAGTATTTACAAAAGATATGTAATTTTTTTTAAAAAAAAAAGTTTTTATATGGATTTGAATGATTGTTTTGAATTCTTAGAATTTTGTGTATTTGCAATGTACCTAAGATAGAAGCGAGCTTGGTTTGCAAAGCAAACCATTATAAGATTGTGTACCAATTTTCGGGGGTTGGCGTGCGTTAGAGAGCAGGGGGCACAACCCACTAGTTAGACTAGACTAGACTTAGAGGTTGGGCAGCTCTGACGAGCAGGGCACATCGACCAGAGGTGTATTGCACCCAAACCCTAGTCGTGATTAGCAAGAAAGCCCTATAGCTGAAATAAAGTTCAGCAAGCACCTTACAGGAACATCTTGCAGTTCCCAGGCATTGACGCAAAGTATGTGTCGTGATGTCTCTTCTTCTAGATGACAACCCCGACAAAGAGAATTGGCTTCTATTCCCATAATGTGTAGGTGTCTCCTGAGGATACAGTGACCAGTAAGAAGACCTATGATCTTCCTTATACTGTTTCTATTAAACTTTAAGAGCTCCTTTTGACGTATACACTAGCACAGTCTCGATTCAGCTCCTTAGCTTGTCTCTGACCGCCAGCAGCGCGCTATTGCTCATGGGCAATCTTGCCGTAGAGCTTGAAAATGGCTGCCCTAAATGAGGAGGGGGAAATTCCCAGCGCAGGTTCAGGGCCCCAGAAAATTGCATTAGAGCCAGCCCGTGCTGCTTCATCATCATTTCCAAAAATACCCATATGTCCAGGTCATGTACCCAATGCAGGGATACCTTGTTATGAGCGGACAGGTCACAGAGGACCGAGAAGCATTCCCACAGTAACAAAGAGGTGAATTTACACCTTGACAGTGATAGGAGAGCAGCCTGACTGTCAGAACAGATGCGGATAGTCGTATTTTGATATCCCTTGTCTAAGCATAACTCGCAGCACAAGATAATGGTATAGACCTCACCCTGAAAAACGGTGGCATAGTTTCCCAGGGGAAAGTGAAGTTTGTTACCGTCATTGGAGAAATAAATTCTTGCTCCTGATTTGGCTCACATTCGGTGTTAAAATATTAGATACGAACAATGTTATATAACAATACTAAACGAAAACATTCCTAATAAAATGTTCTACTTTCACTTATATAAATAAAGAGACTAAAATAGTACTTATATAAATATATAATATTATATAAATTCACTTATATAAATAAAGAGACTAAATAGAGCTTAGAGACTAAAATAGTAAACAGCTCATGTTTAAAGTGCATAGTATAGAAATTTTTCGATTCACCTTTGATACAATTGTTCCTTGTAATTATAATCCAGAAAGGATCCTTTCATAATCTTCTTAAATAAAAAAATCTAAATAAAAATAGGACAAGCTTTGAATCGCTCACATTAACGTAGTAGAGCGATCGACGCTTTCTCCCTCCAAACATACTTCCAGCTCGTGATGACTAATGCTACTGGTAAGAAATCGTATATGCGATTTTCTGCCATACAGTAAAAATGCTCTTTTAAGAATGCGATAAGTGCTACTGGTCATACTACTGGTTATGCTACTGGTCATAAACTGTTCCAAGAACCTGGAGATCAGAATAGTAGAAATAAGCGACTAATAACGTAAACAACTTTATAAACAGACTACCTCACCTATACTGAGGAAGATTTTTATTAACCCCAATTGTGTAAAGGAAGACTTCATTAAATTGTTTCGTCTTTATTCATTACTTAATGTCCTATTTAAATTTCGAAGATATATTCTTACAGGGCAATAAAACTGTCTTATATATACTCGACTATATAAACCTGCCTATCAAAAAACTCTATCAATATAAAGTAAATTCCCTGTAATAGTAATGGGAAAAAGTATAGAAAATGCTTTTGTAAGGTTATTTCCATGCAGATCTTTATATTTTATATTATCTTCTTATCTCATATATTATCTTCTTTATGTCGCTGGAAATGATTTTCTTGAACGATTTATATTATTAATAAACTATTCATGCAGTGTGTGTTAAATGCTTCCTGACAGAAGAAAATTTCATTAAAGACAATATCACTTTATTTGGTAGTAACATTCTATGTTCGGACACTACCAGCAAATAATGTCTGTGTAATGTGTGTCATAGAGATAATGATGCTCTAACACAAAAATAATTCTATACAAAGTAATTTAATGTTTGTAGTTTATGTAGTGAATAAGTAGTTGCTTAGTACTCTGGTAGTGTATGTGATAAAAAAATTTCGAGTAAGCAAGAGTGACCGATAGTTAATACTTTTTATATTAACTAGAAATTTATTTCTTGCACTACTTTTCATCAAATTGTTCACATTTTTCTGCTCTCAGTTGAGAAACCTTGTTCATGCAGCATGGGAAAAAAAAGTTTTTCTCAGAAAAATAAACTTATTGAACATAGTGTTATTCATCTTGTAAGAAAATCTTATTCTTGTGGTATATGTAATAAAAGTTTTTCATGTAGAGGTAATTTGATTAAACACAGTCTTGTTCATACTGGTGAAAAACCTTATTCTTGTAGTATATGTAATAAAAGTTTTTCACTTAGAAATAATTTGACTCAACACATTAAATTTCATACTGGGGAGAAACCTTATTCTTGTGGTATATGTAAAAAGAGTTTCTCACGAAGGGATAAACTGACTGAGCACAGTCGATTTCATACTGGGGAGAAACCTTATTCTTGTGGTATATGTAAAAAGAGTTTCTCACGAAGAAATAAACTGACTAATCACAGACTTGTTCATTCTGGTGAAAAACCTTATTCTTGTAGTATATGTAATAACAGTTTTTCACAAAAAGGCCATCTGATGAGACACTGCCGTATTCATACTGGTGAAAAACCTTATTCTTGTAGTACATGTAATAAGAGTTTCTCACAAAGAGATAAACTGACTGAACACAGTCGATTTCATACTGAGGAGAAACCTTATTCTTGTGGTATATGTAAAAAGAATTTCTCACAAAGAGATAAACTGACTGAACACAGTCGATTTCATACTGAGGAGAAACCTTATTCTTGTGGTATTTGTAAAAAGAGTTTCTCACGAAGAGATAATCTGACTAATCACAGACTTGTTCATTCTGGTGAAAAACCTTATTCTTGTAGTATATGTAATAACAGTTTTTCACGAAAATGCCATCTGATGAGACACTGCCGTATTCATACTGGTGAAAAACCTTATTCTTGTAGTATATGTAATAAGAGTTTTTCAGACAGAAGTAAACTGACTAAACACTGTCTTGTTCATACTGGTGAAAAACCTTATTCTTGTAGCATATGTAATAAAAGTTTTTCAGAAGGAAGTACACTGACTAAACACAGTCGTATTCATACTGGTGAAAAACCTTATTCTTGTAGCATATGTAATAAAAGTTTTTCAGAAAGAAGTACACTGACTAAACACAGTCGTATTCATACTGGTGAAAAACCTTATTCTTGTAGCATATGTAATAAGAGTTTTTCAGACAGAAGTAAACTGACTAAACACCGTCTTGTTCATACTGGTGAAAAACCTTATTCTTGTAGCATATGTAATAAAAGTTTTTCAGAAAGAAGTACACTGACTAAACACAGTCGTATTCATACTGGTGAAAAACCTTATTCTTGTAGCATATGTAATAAAAGTTTTTCAGAAAGAAGTACACTGACTAAACACAGTCGTATTCATACTGGTGAAAAACCTTATTCTTGTAGCATATGTAATAAAAGTTTTTCAGAAAGAAGTACACTGACTAAACACAGTCGTATTCATGCTGGTGAGAAACCTTAATCTTGTAGCATATGTAATAAAAGTTTTTCAGAAAGAAGTACACTGACTAAACACAGTCGTATTCATACTGGTGAAAAACCTTATTCTTGTAGCATATGTAATAAAAGTTTTTCAGAAAGAAGTACACTGACTAAACACAGTCGTATTCATGCTGGTGAGAAACCTTAATCTTGTAGCATATGTAATAAAAGTTTTTCAGAAAGAAGTACACTGACTAAACACAGTCGTGTTCATACTGGTGAGAAACCTTACTCTTATATTATGTAATAAGAGTTTTTCAGACGGAGATAATACAAGGGGTGATCAAATGAAAAGGTACGAAACGACACGGTGGGTACAAATGTAGACTTTATTCAAAATATACACCATAGGCGTGAGCAAAACGATCCCACTGATGAATAAGCCGCAGAATTTCTTGTTCCCTGAATTCCTGTGGCCGTGACGAGGCCCAGTCCTTCACAGCACCAGTCCTTGAGTACGCCGTTCGAGCTGAAGCACTTCCCTTTCAGGTGTTTCTTCAGTGAACCAAACACATGGAAATCGTAGGGAGACATGTCCGTACTGTAGGGCGAATGGTCCAACATCTCCCATTTGAACTTAACCAGTTCCACGTGTGTGAATCTGGAGACGTGTGGGCGCGCGTTATCATGGAGCAGAACCACACCCTCCGTGAGCAGCCCCGGTCTTTTGTTCTTGATGAACCTGTGTAAGCGTCGGAGTGTCTCACAGTACATATAGGAGTTAATGGTTTTTCTGTGCTGGAGTTTCTGTTCCTCATGCGGACTGCCGCATCATTTGGACGCCGCTTTTGATAAGAGCCCCTGCTCTCTCCTGCGCATGCTCCAAGCCCCTGTCAGAGACTCCAATCGCATCTGGAGATGCCTTGCAACGTTTTCCCATGGCGGAATATGCAAATACTTAACTGTTACTTTTTTACGTGGTTTCGGACCTCTTCATTTGATCACTCCTTGTATATCTAGCTATATTCTATCTATAGAAGCTATATTCTTGTATTTGTAAAAATTATTTTTTACTTAAAGACTATCCAGGTAATCACAGTTGTATTCATACCTATGAAAAACTTCATTTCTGTAGCATTAGCATATGTAAAAAGAGTTCATTTCAAAAGTTTGACTTCGCTTTTTCTGTTTGTCTTTACATTAATGAAAAAACCTTTTTTCTGTAGCATAATGTAATTAGAGTTTATCTCAAAACTGTCCTCTTACTAAACACAATCATTTTCTGAAAAGTGATACGCTATATTTTAGATGAATTTTCAAAATGAATTGAATTAAATGAATTTTCAATAATTCTGATCTAAATATTTACATTAGAGTTCATACTCATGAGGAACCTTATTCTAGTAATATATGCAATAAGTGTTTCTGAAGTAGCACTAATCTTCACAAGCTTTACAAATGCATCTTAATTGAAATTTGTAACTTTGTATGCTGGATAACATTACTTCATCACCAGTTATATATCAGAGGAAAGAAGATTTACATTATTTTTAAATAAATTATAATGCATTATAATTGAGAAAGGTATAGAGTTAAGTTTTTTTTTTTTTAAATTTTTTTTTTATAAAAGTTTTTTTTTAATGTTATTGTTTTTATTATAAACACTTTTTAACTAAATAATTAAATTTAGTAAAGAAATATGCAAATGTTTTTTAATGTGTCATTTTTAGTAGCTGCCCAATTCATGAATATTCCTTTACCTTTTCACGTGGGCGCAAAAATAAGAGATTTAGATCCTCTGGTGGGCTCTTTCTGAGACTGGGGGATGAATTCAAGAAGGGGAACCGCTAACCCCTAAAACAAGTCATGTGATGGATGTTAAACATCTCCGAGAGTTTTATTCTCCCTCTGTTATTCTAAACGTCATTAGCTATCTTTTATACCACCACAGTTCAGGATAATAGAAATACCTCGTGGATTCCCATTTTTCTGAAAAAGCGCGGGAAAACTTCTTTGGTGGTTTTTCACGATTTAGTGCAAAAACTGCATTCCGAATGTCATATGTTGACAATTTATGGTGTTTTACAAACATTCATATTTAGTGTGGTGTATCACAATTTCCTCATTTTATTGTTTTATATATATATATATATATATATATATATATAGATTACAATGTCAATATCCAATAATTATAACAATATAATTAAAATCTCCATCATGAGAGTAATTATATTGAATTTTTTATCTTTCGCACGTTTGATTTCAAGATTATTTAAAAAGCTTTTTATTTTCGTTCTATCAAACATTTTCCATCATATATTTACTTTAAAATTATTGTAATTGTGGTATGTCATTGCTCACTGTTTTACATGAATACTTTCAATGTATTATTATGAAACATTTTACTGCTTAAAATGTAAAAATATTATTACGCATTTGAGGAATAGTTAAAAAAAAACTTTGTTCTTTGAGATATTTTTTCAACAGTTAATTCAGATTTAGAAAATTTTAGTTTGGTATCGCTGGTGTTATTTATATAAGTTATTAAAGTTATGTGATGGGTATACCACCTATTTTTTATAAGCTCCTTGATGCCATATCAAAACGATTGGTTTATTTATATGTTTCCGCAAGAAATAAACAAGCTAATGGGGTATACATTGATCATAAACACTCTTTTATTGAGTTAAAAAAACATTGGAAATTTCGAAGATCAAAGAGAAAAGCTCGTTTTATGTTCATTTTTCACATAAATAACAGATAGATCATGCTCTTTTGCATTTATAGGATTAGTATGTTATAAGTGTGAAATCAGTTTTTCCTGAGATTTATCATGCAGTGAAATTTGGTCATAGTGCAGAGAAGCCTTTTTTTTTCTCAAGTAAAATCAATTTTTCTTTGAATCTATTCTTATATGCATAAAGAGTTCTTTTTCGTGGTCTTAATTTAGTTAATTATAAATATCTTTATTAAACATTATAAATATCAATATTTTACTTAAAATGTTTTTATAACATTGCTGAAAATTTATAATTTTATCAAAAGATTATAAATTTTGGGAAAGAACATAAATAGTTGTAATGTCATATTTTTGTAGGCAGGTCAATTGAGTCTGAGTTATTAGTGAAGGGATTTAAGTCATAGCTGATGGAAAAAAAATATAGGAAATTTAATTTGATATTAACTCTTTGACTGAATTATTTTATTTCCATCTTTTTCATCTATCGATTTATGAAAAATACCGGTCACTTCAATAAATGATAAATAATTTCTCTCTTTATTCATCTGAGTCATTTATTTATTATTATTATTGATAATAATGAAATAAAAAAGGATAATTTTGATAAATGAGGATAATTTTGCCCTAACTCCCAGCTAATTTGAAAGATCCTCTCTTTTTAAGAAAACAAGATCATTTCGATTGAAAATTATGTTATCAAATAAATTCTTTTTATTTTATAAATTTTTAAGATTTCTTAAAAAAATTATGAACTATAATAACTATGTTAATTATTTAAAAATAATCATACAGAATTTTTAAATTAATTTTCTAAGTAGTATATAATAGTTTAAATTATTCATTTAAAAAATATTTGATGCGTTAATGGAACTCTAAAATTAAAACACATTTATCCCATGAACTCTTAGTTAGAAACTAAAATGCGTTCTAAATTTTTACAATATTTTTCGTCAACTTACCTTATGTCTTTTTAAAATAGTTCCAAAAAAGCGAAAACTCAGAAATATTTCAGTTAATGTGTTACAGTTGCAATTGATTAATATAAAACAATCGGGCTCATTTCTTTTATTTTGCAGTAAATTTCATGAAAAGTAAGCAGTTTATTGAAACTGCGTAGCTTATATAATATTTTTTTTCTTCCTCTTTTTCATTATTTTAAAAATATAGTCTTTCACAATTGACTTCAACTTACTCATGTAATAGATTTATATAATTTTATTGTTCCAAAATTTAGCTTTAATCTTATAAAAAGTTACAAAACTGAGATATTAAAAGAATTTCTAGAACCTATAACTAAAAGTTGAACTGTGTGTAGAATGTGGGAAAGAAACATGAAAATTGCCACCAAAGGAAAATGGTTTTGTGAAAAAAGTTTAAAATAGCTTTTATGATTTCAATTTCCTAAACATAGAAAATACATTAGTATTATAAATTATATATTTATAAATATGATATTGGAAATATTTATGTATCCTTAAGTATGAATGAATACTTTTGAGTAGTAAATGTATATATTTTTCTTCGGAAATGCGGATATTTATTTAAAATCATGTAAAAACATTTTTTTATACTGCAGCAATTATAGTAATCAAAATTTTAAAATTTCAATAACTTTATAACATGAATTTAAAAGACAACCTGAAAAAAACTATTTATTTGAGTTTATGTAAAAATATTGCTTTGATATTTTATTTCAATTTACTTAAAACAGCTCTTTTCGATTCTGATTATTCCATATCTTTTATATACAATTGAAAATATTCGCTAAATTATATTTGTAATAAAGAAATTAATTTATCCCCCCAAAAAAAAACTTACAACTAGAACAAAAAACTAGCAACATTGAAACTGACTAAAGAAGTCAGAAAACGGCAGACAAACAAAAAAATACCCAAGCTTGGAATAGATGTTTGAAGATAGGTGGGAAATGCAAAGAAACTTTTCTCCCCTTAACTTAAAAAGGTAAATGTACTGACTAAAACAATAAAACACATCCCTCTGTAACTTGATCCTTTGTTTTAACTGTGGAGGAGATTCCTTCCCCTATTCTTAAACTGAAAGTGTCACATGACTCACATGCCCACCAGTGGAACCCAAGATCAGATGTGACAACTGCTGTCACAGCCCCCTGGAAAAGGTTAAATAACTTTTTTGTTATAAGATCTTTGTGTATAAGTGTGTGATATTAATTTGTAGTTCTTTTCTTTTAATGGTTTAGCACATTTTATACTTATATTAATTAATTACTTATATATGAATTAATTTTCTACTTATACTGTGTATTACAGCATAATGGATACAGAAATGAAGTTTAGAAAAAGATGTTTTTTAAAATTTATTATTTTTAGTACAATTTCCATATCTTTTACAAAATATTTCTATTTTTTGTTTTGTTTATATTCAATTTAAAATAAAATGATCTTACTTTAAAATTGCATTTGCATGTTTCTTAATGAAAAAAATTTTTAAAATTTGTAACAGACATTCTATAAAATTTATTCTAATATTTTAAGAATTTTTTGAAAGCAAATTAGTTTTGCAGCAATTATATTAATGTTCATGTGAAGTGATTTATCCTCATATTTTATGTTCAACTTTTGTGTTTTATGTTCATATGTTCTACTTTTTTAACAATCAAGTTTCTAATGTTGAGTAACCCTGTTTTTGTTATGTATGTAATAAAATATCGACACAAAATAGATAGTTTTTTTGTTGCTCATAGTCAGGTTATTTCATTCATGCCCATTTTTTTTTTTTGAATAATTATTTTTCAATCCTCTTGATAGGACAATAATTATAAATACTCTTAAATTACCATAGTTCTGAATAAAATTATCATAAGTATTGTGTTCTTTTGAACAGCCAGAAAGTGTAGTAACTTTGTCGCATATTTGAGTGACACTTTCATGCGGATTTTCTTTTATTAGTTGTGAATGAATATTTAAAATGTTTCAGTGAGTACCACTTTTTATAATTTTTCCACGCTTTGATGGTGTAAACATCTTTGTCCGTGATGGTCCTGTCTCTGATATGCATAAAATGTTAAAATAAAAAAATAAGTAAGGAATTTACTCTGACTATTAAAATTAATAATTAAAAAAGGAAAGCAAGCTGAAGATTAATAATTTACAAAAAAAAAAAGCCATCGAATAATAAGTAACAAAATAATACAAGCTGACAACTAAAACCAACTATACAATTCATAGCTACTGTAAAAGTGTGCACGTGAACATTAATTATTTTCTTATTGCATATTTAGTATTCCATGTTTTGGCAACAGCAGTTCTTGTGTACGATATAGATTTTGAGTTTTTAGAATAACGGTGTGTGTAAATTTTAATAAAGTATTGATTTGTTTTTCTTTTAAAAGTTGTTTCTTACATTATCAGAAGTGGGATAAACAGGCAACTGTAATTAATTTTGAGTTTTGAGTTTGAAATGGCATTTTTATCGCGACTTCGCAAAGATCAGTTACGTTACGTAGCTAATGAGTTATCTGAAGATGTTTCGTCTACTACTTTGAAAATCCCTGACTTGAGAAAGTTAATATTGAATAGCGAGAAATACGATGAAGAAATGGTTCGAGGAATGGTAGAAAATTTAGTTGAAGACGCCGAGCGCCTTCGTCAAGAAGAGAAAGAAAAAGCCGATCGCCAACATGCATATGCATTGGAAAAAGAAAAAGCCGATCGCCAACATGCATTGGAAAAAGAAAAAGCCGATCGCCAACATGCATTGGAAAAAGAAAAATCCGATCGGGAACATGAATTGGAACTCAAGAAGTTAGATATTGCTGCTAAAACTTCAGAAGCAGTCGAAACTGAAGTAATAACATCGTCGCCAAAAGTTGATTGGCAGTCACAACTGAGAAAGTTTTCTACGAGTAATGAGGATATCAGCCTTTATTTAGTACATTTTGAGAGAGTAATGAAAAGAGTACAAATGCCAAGTTCATTGTGGATGGCATGTTTAATTAACCAGTTACCAAGTGAAATTGTCCAAATGATAATGAGAGAACCAGAAGAACAGTCAGAAAATTATGACTATGTTAAATCTCTTTTGCTTAAGTGCTACAGACTAAGTCCTGAAAAATTTAGACAACTTTTTTATTCTCATGAGAATACTGATGGAAAGTCATGGAAAGAATATTACCACGAGCTTGAAACGTATTTTAATGGGTGGACTGCAGGACTTAAAATAAGTAGTTTTGAGAGTTTAAAAGACCTGATCATCACAGATCGAATGAAAGCTCGGGTGCCGCCAGATATACGAGAACGTTACTTGGATCAGTGGACCCATATAATTTCACCCTATACATTAGCTGAAAAGGTAGATGAATTTATTGAACTCAAAGATGTTTTTAAGAATCATATTCAGTATAATAATAAATATAGTAACAATAAGTTTTTGAAAGAAGAAAATATCGCCAAGGGCAAACAAACAGAGCCAAGTCGAAGTACAACTAATAATCAAACTGTTTGCTACAATTGTTATGATACCGGGCATTTTGCCCGTGATTGTGTAAAGCCAAAACGTCCAAAGTTTTGTACTGCCTGCAAAACAGAAGGACATGGTACAAAGGAATGTCCAAGGAGAGCGTCTTTCCCATTAGTCAATGCAGTTTCGTTTTTACCTAGTTCCAGTAATAGTACAACGAAGAATATTATCATAGAAGAAGTAAATACTAGTGCTCTTATGGATACCGCTGCTGATATATATCTATGTTGAAATATAGTTTTGCACAAACGCTTAATAAAAATATTCATAAAAACATAGTTACACGAATTCAAGGTATTGGAGGTGTAAGGGAGTCACTAGGAATTATCATACTTAATGTGACTATAGACAGGGTAAAGCTGAAGGAAGTTCTGTTTTATGTAGTAACTGATGATACATTTGAAGGCCCGGATGTTCTCATCGGAAACGACATCATTGACTCACCCGAGATAATAATGGTTAGAAATCAAGGCAGGTCCAAGTTAGTTCACGTGGAAGAGCTGGATTTTTTGCACGATTTCCAGATTAATGAAATGCCTGATAGGGTTGTGTTGAAGACCCTCGAAAAGTGCGCGATTGAACCGCGTACAGTTCAAATGGTAACTGTCTTCAGTGCATGCAAATCTCAAAACGGATTTATTTCCTGCAGTGATCGAGATGGTCTATGCAAGGATGTTACGTTTGCTATCCACGATGGTAAATCCCAAGTGCCCGTCGTGAATCCTAGTAGCGTAAAATTACAATTAAAGAAAAATCGCGTTATCTTGCGAGGAAATTTGGTATCTGAAAATAGTTACAATTCAATGGTTAAAGAAGATGCGGATTCAACCCCAGCCGTTTTATTAGCAAAAGAAATTGTGCGAAATCCTATCGATAGAGAATGTGTTAAAATTGGACCATCAATAAATAAGGAACAGCAGCAAATTTTATGCGATTTGTTAAATGAATTTAGGCTGTGTTTTGCTTTAAAACAAGATGAACTAGGATGCATTAATAATACTATAATGCGTATCATTGAGACACCAGGTAGTAAACCTGTTTCTCGTTCACCCTACCGAGCTTCGAACTACGAGAGACAAGTTTTAAGAGAAATCGTTCAAGAATTAAAAGATCAGGGTGTTATTCGTGACAGTTCTTCTGAATACAGTAGTCCTGTTTTGCTTGTATCTAAGAAAACTGGTGATCATCGTATGGTAATTGACTACAGACATTTAAATTCACAAACTATTAAGGATAAATTTCCATTACCCTGCATCGATGATTTGCTTGAAAGACTGTCTGGTTTTAGTTTATTCTGCATCCTTGATGCATGTCAAGGATTTAATCAGATAGCAATGGATGAAGAATCCTCACGAAAGGCAGCTTTTACAACTCCTGATGGACATTATGAGCCTACACGTTTGTTTTTTGGCTTATCGAATGGACCACCTGTTTTTCAGCGAGCGATGTCATTAGCTTTGGGTGATTTGCTTTGGAACGGTGTATCGTGTTATATTGACGATATATTCTTTGGTTCGATCGGCTTTGATGATATGATAGTGAAGCTTCGACAAGTACTTGAAAAGTTGCTAAAAGCTGGGGTAACACTGAAGCTATCTAAATGTGAATTCGGAATGTCAGATATTGAGTATTTGGGATTTGTAATTGATAAAAATGGAATACGACCAGGTCCAAGAAAACTTGCTGCCATTGCTGAATACCCCGCTCCTAAGACCAAAGATGAATTGCGTCGTTTTCTTGGCTTAACAAGTTTCTTTCGCCGATTTATAACACGATATGCTTCAATTGCTGAACCCCTCACAAGGATGCTAAAGAAAAATTCATCGTTCACATGGACTGATGATCAAAATGATGCTTTTGAAAACTTACGTTCTAAATTAGTATCGAGACCAGTGTTGAAACTATTTGATCCACGCGATGAAACTGAATTACACACTGATGCAAGCTCTGTTGGATTAGCTGGAATGCTCTTGCAACGAAATAAGTCTAGTGCTTTTCAGTTAGTTTATTCCGTAAGTCGCCGAACAACTCCTGAAGAAGAAAAGTATCATTCAAGTCGTTTAGAACTGATAGCTGCGGTATGGTCAATGACTAGACTTCGTCCTTTGTTGTTGGGTTTGCAATTTACATTAGTCACCGATTGTTCAGCAATAACATACTTGAATACGCAAAAGAACATTAAACCCCAGGTAGCGAGATGGACTGAACTGTTGAGTGAATTTAATTATAATGTTTAACACCGAGATGGTACTAAAATGGCTCATGTAGATGCCCTTAGTCGTTCACCAGTTGAAGAAAGAATTTGCACACCATTGCATGAAATAGACATTACGAGTCCTGTAGAACTAACAAGAGAGCCTACGGTATTTTACATCTCTACTGAAGAAGACAGGGTAGCCCTCATACAAGATCAAGATTTGCAAAAAATTGTATTTTCCTTAAGAAAAATAAAGACAAATAGATCACTAGAAGAAAAACAACTAGCCGATAATTTCGAGTTGATTAACGGAATACTTTATCGCCTCCATTATGAATCAGGTGATAGAAACAAGACACGAAAGTTGTTTGTAATGCCAAAATCAATGAGAAAGTATCTTGCTGTTCGCTTCCACGACTTTTCTGGTCATTTTGGAGTTGAGAAAGTAATTCAAATGATATGTCAACAGTTTTGGTTTCCTCGTATGGCAAGTTATATCAAGCAGCATATACGACAGTGCGTCGTATGTGCATTTACAAAAGTACCAGGTGGGAAAGCTCAAGGTAAACTTAATGCCATTCCACCTGGTAGTCGCCCATTTGAAGTTGTGCATATGGATTTCCTTGGCCCATTTGTAACAAGTTCAGCTCGTAACAAGGAGCTTTTGGTTTTTGTCGACAATATGACTAAGTTTGTGCGCCTTCGTTCATGTCCTAGTTGCTCAACTAAAAGCGTTTTGAAGTACCTCGATGAATTTACTGATGATTTTGGTTCTCCGAGGCGAATCATTACAGACAGAGGGAGCTGCTTCTCGTCCTCGGCGTTTGAAGGCTATTGTAAGCAATTAGGAATCAAGCATACATTAAATTCCAGTCAAAGACCACAAGCTAATGGACAAGTTGAACGCATCAATCGTATACTTATTCCAATGATATCTTCCAATGTCCAAACGGAATCTCACAAGGATTGGGATAAAATATTACCAGAAGTACAAAGGTGTATTAACTGGTCTCCGAGTAAGTCGACTGGAAAACCTCCTTTTGAACTCTTGTATGGATACACGCCAGTAAAGCCTGGATATTTTCCTCAAGATCTACTACCAACATCAAATGACTACGTAAATCCAACAAAACTGCAAAGAGATGCCCAGGAACGTATTATCATTGCACAGGAAAAGATGAAAAGGAATTATGACAAACATCGATGTGATGCATTTAAGTACAATATAGGTGATGTTGTGGTCGTAAGACGATTACCTGAACAAACTGCCTTATCTAACACTAAAACCCAAGTTAAGTACAGAGGTCCTTTAACAGTCATCAAAATATTACCATCCGACACTTATCAAGTTACTGATTTACGCGTAGTTGGACAAGGAAGAAGAAGGCAACATAATTATACGACTACCGCCCACGCTTCGCAAATGAAACTATTTCATCTGGTCAACGACGAAGATCTGTCTGATGATGGGGACAATATTACTGGAAGTAAGGAAAACTTCATTGCTTGTGAACCCATAAACGACAACAACAGTACAAATCAATGCAACGACGATCCAAATAAAAATTTAAGCCAAGATAACAGTAGACCAAAGAGATGTAAAAAAGTGCCGCATTACTTGAAGGATTATAAGTTGTTTTGAAGGGACGAGGTCGTCCAAAAGTCAGGATGGTCGAGTGTAAAAGTGTGCACGTGAACATTAATTATTTTCTTATTGCATATTTAGTATTCCATGTTTTGGCAACAGCAGTTCTTGTGTACGATATAGATTTTGAGTTTTTAGAATAACGGTGTGTGTAAATTTTAATAAAGTATTGATTTGTTTTTCTTTTAAAAGTTGTTTCTTACACTACAAAAACGAACTAACAAAAAAAAAAAAAAAAAAAAAAAAAAACCAGCTAACATTTAGTAATTAGAAAAGAAAAGAAGAAAACGAAATCTAGCAGGGAATCACAGCAAAATATTAAAAATTAATGCAACAACAAAAAAAAAAAATTAATAACTATAAAAAACGAGCTAACAATAAATAAGTAGTAAAAAACAAGAAATTAATAACTAGTAAAAAACAAAAGAGCAATTAAGCGATGCGAGTGAAAGAAAGCGAAATAAGAACTGCACAAGAGATAGGACAAATAAGCAAAGGCAAGGAGAATGGAAAGAGCTGGCTGACCAGTGTTACAATATAGCCAACACGCCAATTCCTTGGCCTTGAAAACTAATTCAGTGCCAAACTAAAACACCTATTCTAATTATACAGCATTTATTTATATTTGTACGCGCATTTAAACTGCAATTATTTAAGTTTTCATTTAGTTCTATCATAATCATTGATAGAGTAGAACGCCATTTTTCTTAGCTGCAAATAAGAAACAAAATTTCCCTAAGGAAAAGGCTGAAGAACTTGAAAAGGCGACCCAGAACATTGGTAAATCTTTCTGAAACAGAACGGTTCCGCAGTGGACTGATCGTTAAGAAACGGTTCCCAGCAGATCACCGAAGTCAAGCATCACTGGTTGCGGTCAGTGTGCGGGTGGGTGACCACTTGGATCAGTCTGCGTAGGGACCGAGGGTGTGCGGTATTGGTCCGCGTTAAACTGTGCTACCGTAAAGTGCTCGAATTCGCGCGCAGGTCGTCGGGCTACCGAAGCGGGGGTGCCATCCCTTCCGCAGAGGATCAAAATTGTGATGGCATGTCTTCGGATCATCCTCCGGGATGTTTCCCAGACCGTCGCCAATAGCCCATTGTGCAGCTCTAGTGCGACGTAAAGTAACGACAACAACAACTTCCGATTTCGTAATCCCATGCTGTTACTGATGTGTGTATTACGGTAAAATACATTTTTTTTTTGTCTTCAATTTATTACAAATTAAAGTGAAGTCAATATTGCTTGCTTCATTCCAATGAATAAATGTGATTTTAGAACGTGCAGAACTGTAATAGTTATAGAATATTCCTCGTTATAAAATATTATATAATTCTGTATCTAAATAATTCGAAAAACAACAGTAAATGAATCATCCGATTTACTTGAAATAGTATCATTTGTGTTGATTATTAATAAATTTTTATAGTTTTCTTGGTAAGTATTTTTGAATGAATAATTTCAACTATTATGTTTTTAAGTTACATATTGAAATTCATAACGAGATCTCTCCACATTATTAGACTCACTATTAGATTCTGCCGCATCTTTTCTTTTGTTTGAACACAATTCGCCATCTGACTCTATTTTTTTTTTTTTTATGAGTCGTACACTAGCTTCAGAAACCTTTAATCTTCGTCATATTTCGCATTTTTAAAATATTTTATCATTCACGAGGGCCTTCACTTGAGCTTTTTTACATGATGAAAGATCACATTTTTTCACCTATGATGGCAATGTTACAATTGATTATTTGCACACAAAAAAAACAAATAACTGCGTAGTATAAAACAGCGAAACGAAATAACATATATATGTAATAACAGGGCTCCAACCCTGTTATCAGTGTTGTATTTAGCTTGAAATAATTGCAGTCATAAGCCATCAGACGTAATAAACAGGTTTATTTAAATGGAGGCTGGTATTGCTAACAATTCACGTCCACACTCCCTATGGCAAGGGAATGGACAAGACTTCTGACAATTCCTGAACAGCTTATCAGGATCAAATCATGATGAAAGGACACGCAAAACTATGCGTTCTTACGTTTTATACCAACATAGATTTGAAGTAAAAAGGCACATTCGTACATTCCTTGTAACCTTACGCATTAAGGAAAATCATTTCTGCTTCCTTATATGGAATTGAAAAAGGGAACGATTCTAAAAATAACTCATCCTTTGAAATATAAATCTATTTATATTTCAATGGTATGTTTTCAGCCTTGAATTCCCAAAATAGAATCTCTCAACGCTTATTCTTTAACAAAGACATTTTATGAAAACGAAAGAGATTTAATTCTTTTATTAATACAAAAGTATTTACTTTTTGTATTATATATATATATATATATATATATATATATATATATATATATATATATATATATATATATATATATATATATATATATATATATATATATATATATATATATATATATATTCAATCTAATAGATTATTTTTAAGAAATTTTAAAGGGTTAATGAAGCTATGAAAAATTCTATATCGCTATAATATTTCTCCTCAGACAAATAAAAATAAGACAGGGAAAATTATAATCTAGCATTGTTATCAATGAAAACATATTGTATGTGTTAAGGTTAAAATGTTCTTATCCTTGAAAGTAAAAAATAAGTGGCAAGTCAAAAGGTGTGACAGATCACGATTACTTTATCAGCACTTAAAACAGTTTATCTGCATTGATTTTTATTGACAATATTTTTCGATTTCACGAGAGTCATAACTTTATTTTCCTCGCTCTTCTATACAAGCAAATAATGAAATTCGAATTTTTTCGAACGATTCTGTTTAGATTGGGAATCAACCAAAGGGTAATATGTGGAAATTGGCTATTTTTATAAATTTGGTCCTCATAAGCTGCTCACTTTCAGCGAAATCAGTGAATCTGATATGTGATGTTCAGCTATCAGATGGAAGTTATGAGGATTTCGAATCGATCGTGGCAGACTTACATCATTGCATTCCTCCCTATTCGGACAACGAATTCAAGCTGACACTGAAAAACTTCTCCATGCCAGCGTTTCCAAATGGTTCTTTTTCACACTTAGGTCAAATCCACAGTTTTAAACTCAGAATCGAAGAGAATAGCAAAATCCAGCTGTTATTCCCAAATTTACCCGGTTTTTCCTTGTTCGCCAATTCGTGGTTCCATTCAGTAGCGTTTTATATCTGCGATCTCTCAGAAATGATAGGTTGGAGATGGACAGCTTTATTCGATTTGAATATTTCGCCACCTGGAGGACTTGAATTTACAGCAATACGGTCAAAGTTGCTTTATTTGCATTCCGATTTCGGGAGAGTTGCAAATGGAAGAGTGATTGCTGTTCGAATTTTGAAGTGTCAATTAAGGTGGCTTGGAGCGAATGTTTTCGCACCACTTCGTTTTCTAAAGACACTTGAGCTGAGGGACAATTTATTGGAGAGCATTGACAGATCTCATTTTCCCACGCATGCGCCAGAACTGAAGATCTTGGATTTAGGGTAAGATCACAATTAAATTTTGTGTTTCTCTAACATAAAACCATTTTCGATTGATGTGGTCTCATTCTTTTAAGTCAGAAAATAATTTGCTATATTATATGATCTAGTTTTCTTATATAATGATCCCGAATTTTTTTTTAAAGTCATCAACATTGCTGATGACATTCAGAATTGATAATATTAATTATAACTATATTTAATTAATTATAAAATAAGAATTCGTCTCAAATAACAACGGCCGCTATAGGTCATTGCCAGAGCCGGATTATACCTTTCGTAGGCCCTAGGCACAGCCGTTTTCGGGGCCCTTCCCTCCTTCCCCTACTCCTCCCCTCTTTTCAAAATATATGCTAAAATTTTCTTGCATATTTTTTTAAACATTTTTATTAATATGGATTTTAATTTACAAATTTGTTTATCGAACTTTATCTGCAATACCGACATACTGCCGATATTGCAGTTGATATCGATAATACGTACCATTATGATTAGTTCGATCGATAACTATGTAAAAGTAAACACTTCACGTCAACAATACAACAACAAACCAGCAAAGAAAACAGTGAAATTGTTAGTGAGATTAATTACAAGAAATATTTATACTACAAATAGCTTCATAGTTTTCATGATACTAGTAAGATAACTAAGTGAAGGAAATTAACATTGTCAAAAGTAAATCTTTTGAAATTATTTATAAATAAATTTGCAAGGTAGGTTAAATGTTTACTAATAGAAAAAAATGATTTAATACTATTTTAATAAAATGTTAGTCACGTTTTGTCAGGAACGTATTACGCCACTTTAGATGTATTAATTTCAGAAATGACTAGAAGGCGTAAAGCTTACAGTGATTTGTACGATAATTTCGGTTTTCTTGTTCACAAAAATCTGCCAGAATCTGAGATTAAACTAGAAGCGCAAAATTTGGTGAAAATTTACTCATCCGATTTAGAGGAAAACTTTGTAGATGAATTTTTACTATTTTCAAATTTGTATGAACATAAATCTGCACAAGAAATGTTGAAGGCTCAAATTAAAGATAAACTTGTGAATACTTTTCCTAACGTTCACATTGCATTAAGAATATATTTGTCGATTCTTGGATCAAATGCAGAAGGAGAAAGATCTTTCTCCAGATTAAAACTGATAAAAAATTATTTGCGTTCAACAATGAATCAAGATCGTTTGGCATCGCTCGCACTTATGTCTATTGAATACGACATTTTGCGTAGTTTGGAATTCGACAGCATAATACAAGATTTCGTTGAATCCAAAAATCGCAAAAAAGTAATATATTAGATCATAAGATTATGCAAAATAATTTATTACCGAAAAATATTATATTTTTATTTGTATCTTCATAATTTTGTGCAAAATACACTTGTTGTTTTTAAAGCTAAATTATTTTTGTCAACAAATTTTTTTCTCCCAAGTTTTTCGTAGGCCCCTGAATTTCGTAGGCCCTAGGCACGTGCCTAGTGTGCCTATAGGTTAATCCGGCCCTGGTCATTGCGTTCGCTTTAGAAAGTGTAATAAGCTACTTTTTTGTTGATCAAACAGAGCTATAAGCTTGAAATTATCAGATGTTATCTTATGATACACTATTTAATAAATATATGATACTAGGAGGCTTCGCCCCCTGCTCGCTGGCGCTCACCAACCCCCGGAACTGCTTTCGCAGTTCATTTCGGATTGCTTCGCAATCCAATGCTCGCTTTGCTCGCTCATTGGATACGTTCTTAACGTCTAGTTTTTGTATACTTTTTTGAATACTGAAGTTCCGAAAACTTTTCACTGTAGAAAATTCTAAGCCTGTACATTTCAATATTAATTTGAAATTGCAAACAGTTCACATATTTTTCTTAATCACACTATTCTAAATTTCAGTTGTTGAGAAAAGTAACTGTTGTAAGTTTTGTTTTAAAGTCTTTCCCACCAGAGGGCTAAGGCCATGTGTTGTAAAACAATATGAAATAGTAGTCTGCCACTGAACGCCGGATGTAAAGCATCGACTTTGATGAAGATAATTTTGTATTTTTAATTCTATGAAGGGCGCCACCCTAATAATATGGAATTTGTAAAATAAATGTATATATTTTTGATTATTGACGAAGCCCATCATTTTGTGTTTTCATCAGTGTTCAGAAGCAGAACAACTATAAGTTTTTTATTTTATCACAAAAATATAAAATGTATAAAAAACAAAGAAAAGAGTAAGAAAATGAGTATAGTCATAGAAAAAGCTAAAATTATAATATAATATTTGTCAGTTAAAATAAAACTTTTTGTTTAAGTCATTGCTAACAATTCAAATTTCTCCGAGGCAATTCTAAAGTATAAATTAAGGTAGTATTGTTAAGTTGAAACACAATATTTTTAGTTTTGATGTCAACAATACAATTCAATTTTTCATAAAAACGATTGTTTCCATTAAGTTCAATGTCAACAATTCAAATTCTTCTGAGGCAACTCTTAACCTCTTAATATTATTTTTTTATGTACACATTTCTGTCAGTATTCAACCACAAAACAACTTAAAGTCCTCAAATTTAGCATGAAGTTGTAAAATGTAATGAAAGAGGGTCATAGCAATAATGAAAGTAGAGGTAAAGTTAGTACTGTAAAATTAAAACAATATTTTTAATCAATGAGCCAAATTCTTCAAGAAGCATTTGTAGAAGTAAGTTGTTTATTTAAAACTTTTTATAGAATTTCTTTAAGAACACAATTGTTAATTTGGGCTTTTTGCGATACAACACTTTTAGAATTGAAGGATTTGTTACGGTCAAGCGCTCAGGTATCATAATTTTGATCTAGTTGCGCTTCTATGCCATTTTGATTTATGTTGCTAAGTTAACTTTCACAAAATTCTATGGCTGGCAACAGCATTTTCATTTTTTAAGTTGTTTATTTTTATGTCTTTTAGAATTCGTTATTTTTTTTAGCGAAATGTTTTTTAACCTAACAGAATTCTTTGCCGACTGTTTTCTCTATGAATGAGGAAAATAAAGTAAATATTTAACTGTTGTGAAAAGAATCTTATTTAGTTGTACAAAGTACTTCAGCCAAAATTTGGGAGCCACGTAAGAGAATTATATATATTAGATCAGAAACACATCATTAAAAGGCAGAATGCTTTGGTGTTTTCAAAACAAAGCAAACGTTGCACCGGCGGAAAAGAAATACAGCCAAAATTTGGGAGCCACGTAAGAGAATTATATATAATAGATATTGATTGCCTGTATCACCTGCCAAACGCTGTGCAACGCGTGGAGGAAGCGGGTTCGAATCCCGCCGTAATCCTGGATGTATTCTTCGTGATGTCCTTCTCTGAATTGTTCTATCTATCTTTCTACTTGACAAAAGCTTATAAGCCTGCAAATGTATGTAATTTCTATAAAGCAAGCAATAGATTGAATTGTCTACAGTTAAATTTAAAACAATGGCTAACGTTTAGCCAATCAGAAAATTCCATATCGTTTTTCTTTCATCCCACTCGAACGTTCGTCGTAGAATGTTCTAATGTCGTCAGTGACCTTCCTTATGCTTCAAAGTATCTATATACCAAGTTACATCGATTTCGGTTGGCTGGTTTAAGCATCTACTCAGAGACAGACATTTATTTATAGATTACTAGTTGAACACCCGTTCTTCGCACGCGATGAATAAAAAAATAAGTAAAGAATCAATAAATCAGAGTAAAAAAACACTACGAAATCTTATAACTAAAAAGCATATACCGACACAATTGAAGAGCTTGATGGTAGAACCAGGTAAGTGACATCTTTAGGGGAATTAATGAATCACTGCTTTTGCCTTCTTTTAAAACATAAATTTTTAGTATGTTAACATGATTTTTATTTCAAATTAGGCAATAAAGTTTTATTTTTTAGGTAATTTGGTTTTATTTAAAATTAGGCACAATGAAGCAAAAAATTATTCGTCCCGCCTTCTACTAAATTAGTAATAAAATAGTTTGGATACAAAATTTTTTCATTCTGAAAATATCATTTACCTGCTTCTTCCACTAAATTTTTTAATTAATATAGCAAAAAAAAAAAAAAAAATAGTGCGTGGAGTCCCTCCGCGCGGAAGAAGTTAAACTTCGCAACCTGCGACGTTAATTGTAGAAGAATCAGCAGTCGTAGAAGGATCTATTCAACGACCCTTTTTCCTGCTCCGCTCGCTTCCGTGCTCTGTAATAACGGTAATATTGTGCATTTTTCCCTCGTGGACCTCTTGAACCAGTGCTTGTGGTTGCCTCATCGTCTCGCCCTGTAAAATGTATTTGTATTAATAATGTATGTGAATGCGTCATAATGTAATTTCAGAAGAGAAAACCTAACAATCAATTGATATTCACAAGAGACGTACCTTGACATAACCTTAAATCCGTCGCATTGTCCGTGGGATTGTTTTCACTCATTTTTTACAATTGTTGTCCACTAAATTTGAAAATAAAAAATACTACCCTATTAAATTATATGTGTATCAAAACAAACTGAAAAAATATTTATAGAAAAGCAATACTTTTATGACTTTTATTTTTTTTATGCTAGTGAGAACCAAAACAATATGGAATTGAATGAGGAAAAACTGGATCCTACCACGTGATTTCCCGGCCAATAAAAATGTAGCGTTAAGCGTTTAAATCAACCTTGTAGGAAGTCGCATACGAAGTATAACTTCAATAATTTTAAAAAATTTATTTAATATTATTTGTTGCCTTTTTCGGTGGCTTTATGTTATTGACGTAAGTAAAACCTGTTTTTTGAAGTTTATCCTATTAGAATAAAGATAAGATGTATTTAGAATCACTTGGCATGAAGCTATTACTCGCAGCTAAACCGATAGCAATAAAAATTTACCACGGTCAAATAGTTTTATCCGGTGCATATGTCTTTCTATTGGGGTCATAAAACACTTCTTTCTAAAGTATCGGTATTTAAACTGCTTAGTATTGCTTTTGTTTTTATCACCAAATCTATCGTTATATTTTATACCTATATTAGCATATTTGGTACTTAATGCATAACCCTTCAACATATAAGCTTTGTGAAAAATATATTTGTCAGTAACAACCAACTAAAGTCGAATTTTTTTAAAAAAAATTGAATTCTTATTAGAATTTGATAAAGATTTTGGAGAATGGTCATTTCTCTATCTAACCTTTAATTTACTAATAAAATATTTAGTAGTGGAAGAACAAATTTCTTTTAGTTCTCATTCATTAAAATATTAATAAACTATCTTTGATACAGTTGCAAAAATATTTTGTGAAACTACGGAAAACCCGTTGAAGAATTCTTAATCAAAACTGCACCAATTTGCAAGTATAATACCAGTAGCAGGGCCGTACGCAAGGGGGGGGGATTTAATTATTTTAAAAAATATAAATAACAGACAAATGTGTAGTTTTAAATTAATTTCTCAAAACTACAAATCGCATAATTTTATTACTATACAGTTTAGAAGAAAAATTCATAGAGTTTTTAAAATTATCTAGCTATATTTCTCCTCATCTAACAAAGTGACCCATTTGTTTTCCACCTTTTTTTTAAAAAAGATATTGTGCTGCTGAATAACACTATATCACCAAAAGTTTGTTAAGCACAAAAAAAAAAAAAAAATAGATAATAAAGACAACATTCAAATTTTAAATTAATTTCTCAAAACTACAAATCGCATAATTTTATTACTTTACAGTTTAGAAGAAAAATTCATAGAGTTTTTAAAATTATCTAGCTATATTTCTCCTCATCTAACAAAGTGACCCATTTGTTTTCCACTTTTTTTTAAAAAAGATATTGTGTTGCTGAATAACACTATATCACCAAAAGTTTGTTAAGCACAAAAAAAAATAAATAAATAGATAATAAAGACAACATTCAAATTTTAAATTAATTTCTCAAAACTACAAATCGCATAATTTTATTACTTTACAGTTTAGAAGAAAAATTCATAGAGTTCTTAAAATTATCTAGCTATATTTCTCCTCATCTAACAAAGTGACCCATTTGTTTTCACTTTTTTTTAAAAAAGATATTGTGTTGCTGAATAACACTATATCACCAAAAGTTTGTTAAGCACAAAAAAAAAAAAAAAAAAAAAAAAAAAAATAGATAATAAAGACAACATTTAAATTTTAAATTAATTTCTCAAAACTACAAATCGCATAATTTTATTACTTTACAGTTTAGAAGAAAAATTCATAGAGTTTTTAAAATTATCTAGCTATATTTCTCCTCATCTAACAAAGTGACCCATTTGTTTTCCACTTTTTTTAAAAAAGATATTATGTTGCTGAATAACACTATATCACCAAAAGTTTGTTAAGCACAAAAAAATAAATAAATAGATAATAAAGACAACATTCAAATTTTAAATTAATTTCTCAAAACTACAAATCGCATAATTTTATTACTTTACAGTTTAGAAGAAAAATTCATAGAGTTTTTAAAATTATCTAGCTATATTTCTCCTCATCTAACAAAGTGACCCATTTGTTTTCCACTTTTTTTAAAAAAGATATTATGTTGCTGAATAACACTATATCACCAAAAGTTTGTTAAGTTCAAAAAAATAAATAAGTAGATAATAAAGACAACATTCAAATTTTAACCTGAAATTCAAAATGGTAAAGGACAAAGCCTTTTTAATGTATTTCTCCGTATCTCTTGGACGCTTTAAAGGAAGCACAAACTATTAGCACATAATTGGATACTTGCAAGCGACGTCACGAGTGAATCATCCTATCAGGTTTAACTCACTTGAATGACGTAGTTCAAAGGTAACAAATTAATTTTGACCCGAAAATTGATTCAGCATGATAATAAATCCAATAATAATCCGATAATAAATCCAATCCATAATAAATCCAAACCTTAAAGTTGTAACGCTAACATGCCATGCACAACCTCGTGATTAGACACGACATTGTGACTAATTGCAAGTACGCAATTGTAAATTCGTTCACCCAAAGATAATTCTTCGTATTATTTTTTTAATTTACTAGTTGAATAGTATGCAAATTGTTAGATTATTTTGATCTACATAATTTTAGATTACGAAACCCAAAATTTGAAGGGTCTCGATAAAATAGTTCTTGAGAAAGAAAATTTAAAATTATAACCCATTTAAGAACAAAGGTAAATTTAATTTTTTGTCGAAATACCTAAAAAGGGTAAATAATATTAAGGCGTTCAATAGAAGACCATATTTTCAGATTGCGGCATTTTGCCTCAGAATATAGGATGTTCCATTAACGTATGCATTTGGAATCCTTGGCAAAAATAAAGGTATGAATACACATTAAGAGACACGAATTCACACGCAAGAGAGAAAGAAAATTGTTGGTTACTTCTATGCTACATGATATAATGTGTGTTACATCTGGGCTATATATTAAACTGCTGTTTGTAGAAAATGCAACACCATGAAGGAATCATCAGAATCAAATGAAATTCGCAGCAAATGTAAATTATAGGATATTATGCAAATTAATAAAGTTTCAGAGCCATCGCGCGTGCGTGGCGCGCGCAGCGCCCTCTGAATTGATGCTGAAAGTGTATAAATAAAGTGCTGTAGCGGGACGTTGAAAATAGTCTATGATTATTTGTTAGTGGCAAACGTTTAGTGAGACCTGAGTATGCCTCCACGACGGAAGAATAAGAAATTCAAGCAACTTACGGAGTTTGAACGAGGGAGGATAATCGGCCTTCGAGAAGGAGGATTTTTCCTATCGCGCAATAGCAGCTCGTATGCAGCGGAACAGTTCCACAGTGATGCGAGTTTGGAAGCAGTGGACCGACGAGCACCGAACAACTCGAAAAACAGGCACTGGACGACAGAAGGTGACGTCAGAGCGCGATGATCGACACCTGCTCCGCATGGCGGTGAATGATCGCACAGCTTCCTCCAGGCAGCTGGCAGCACATTGGTCTACTGCTACAGGTGTACAATTGTCGGCTTCGTCAATTCGTCGTCGTCTGCTGCGCCGTGGATTGCGTGCAAGGGTGCCATTATACAGGATTCCCCTCACGGCGGATTATCGACGGCTGCGTCGGCAGTGGGCTCTTGAGCACAGAGACTGGCGAGCTGATTGGCACCAAGTTGTCTTTTCAGATGAATCACGCTTCAATTTGTGGACCCATGATGGCCGTGTTCGTGTTAGACGTTATGCCGGTCAACGCTGCCTTCCTGAGTGTATTATTGAACGACATAGTGGTCGAACACCCGGAGTTATGGTCTGGGGTGCGATTTCGTATCATGGACGATCCAATTTGATACGAATTGAGGGTAATCTCAATAGCAACAGATACGTCCGTGAAGTGCTACAGCCCGAAGTCGTTCCTTTCCTTCAAGGCATCCCTGGAGCTATCTTTCAGCAGGATAATGCACGCCCACATGTTGCGCGGACTGTTAGAGACTTCTGTTCAGCACAACGCATGCAACTTCTTCCTTGGCCTGCTTATTCGCCGGATATGTCGCCTATTGAGCACGTGTGGGATATGGTTGGTCGGCGTCTCACTCGTGATCCGCGTCCTGCAGTTTCCAAAGACGAACTTTGGTTGCGCATACAAGCGATATGGAATTCTCTTCCTCAAGCAGATATTCAACATCTGTTTGACTCCATGCCACGTCGTATAGCAGCACTTATTGCAGCGCGTGGTGGCTGCACCAAATACTGATTTCGGACGCTTAATTTGTTTCTTTTGTTTTGAAAATTTCATCATTTATTTGTATCAGTACAAGTCGTTTCTGCATTAAATTTCATTTGATTCTGATGATTCTTTCATGGTGTTGCATTTTCTACAAACAGCAGTTTATGTAATATATTGCGTTATACATGTGTCATTATCGAATATTTCACTTAAGCCCCTTTTCTTTGTTTCAGAAACAACAAGCTGACGTCACTTCCACAGGGATTTGTTGATGGTTTAAACATGGGGAAAATATATTTGGATGGGAACAACATAAAAATTACAGTAACACAAGCACAAACCATTTTAAGTGCTCGGAGCTTTCCCACATTAATTGGTAAGTTAATGGTAAATAACGGTACTAGTATAATTCTTTTAAATAAGTCTAGAAAAATCGTTGATGCCAGATTTATTTTAATACAAACTGGGAATAATATACTAATTATTTCTAAGCATTCTTTTTTTTTTTTAATTTCATCAACAGCAACGATCAAATGTCCCGTAAAATATTTTATTTTATAACCGTAGTTCAACAGCTGACCCGATTTTGAGTAGACGACTACCTATGTTCAATTTCAGAGCCTTGTAATTTTGAACCTAATCCAAAAGACAGGGAAAATCCCGGTTCAAGTATTTTATAACCGTCGTTGAACAGCCGATAAAATTTTGGGATTACGGCAACTAAGTTTCATCTCCGTAGCCTTGCAATTTTGAACTCAATCCAGAAGACAAGGGAATTCCTGGATCAGGAGGACTTTTTGATGGAACTAACAAGCATTTGCGTTACATGGGAGAAAACCACGTAAAACTCCCGCGATTAGTCTGACGGCAAGAGGATTCTAACCCATGATCCGTCTACCACTGAGGATATTTTACGTTAGCTCTGTGGCTGGTGCGTAATTCGTATCGATCGGCCATCGCTGGGATTCGAACCCGATTCACCTCCTTGGAAGGTGAACACTCTATCCCCATGAGTCTCCTCGACTCTGAATCAAGTATTGGGAGAAATTTGCTCGGTGGAGGACTTTTTGATAGAACTAACCCGTATTAGCGTTACATGGAGTATGAAACTTCCTATGGTTAGCCTAACGACAAAGTGAATCTAACCCATGATTCGTCTCACTGAGGATATTTTTCGTCAGCAATGTGGTCAGTGCGAGTCGGGTGTAAAATTCATATCAATTGTTAAACTTTTAGCACACAATTACAAAATTCGTTTGTCCAAAGATAATTTCCATGCATACAATTAACTCTAGGAAATATTTATTATTTCATTAAATAATAGTCAAAAAAATTTTAATTGTAAAGTAAAAATATTTTTACCTACTTTTAAAGTATGTAATTTAATATGGTAAAATATTAAACTTGAGCGAAATAGATTGAATATTTTTTGAGAAATCGAATTTTAAATATGCGACTTCTACAGTTTTCTTTATTTTTTATATCGTCCAATATTAACTGCTATATGTCTAAAACACCTAAGAATTTGTAAACATGCTTTAAGAATTAATCCTAAGATCGATAACTTGGTTAAAACAAATCGAAAAAAAAAATCATATTAATTATTGATTGAATCTTTATACACCGAAGAGCCATTACATTATGACCACCCTCCATCTATAACAATGGGCTCTCCCAGGTTTTCATGGGGTACATTAGGACCCATAATCCTCTTAGAACAATCCCTGTAGTCTGTAAGCTACTTGAACATAGTTGCAGACCAGGTTCACCCATTCATGACAACAGTTTTTCCTGCGGGGGATGGTGTTTACCGACAGGATAATGCACCATGTCATAAGGGTCGAATCGTCATGGATTGGTTCAAGGAACATTTCAGTGACTTTCAAGTCATGTCTTGCCCCCAAATTCACCTGACCTTAATCCAAAAGAGCATTTGTGGTCCTACTTGGAAAACTAAATTCGTGCTGCCACGCTACCCCCTCGCAATGTGAGGGAATTGCGGGACCTGTTGGTGAGCTCTTGGTACCAAATACCTCAGACTACCTAACAGCACCTTGTGGAATCAATGCCACGGCTGGTACTAGCAGTTTTGAGGGCTAAAGGTGGTCCTGCATGTTATTAGCAGGGTGGTCATAATATAATGGTTCTTCGGTGTATATATTTTACATGAAAGAAAATGTGATATTTAAGAAAAAATTCAACAATCAGCTCTTCAATAACATTTATTCCAAATTTTAAATTTTTTTTCGTTTTTAATATGTTGGAATATTGGAAACCTTATTGAGAAAAATTTGCGGCTAAGTTTAAAAAAAAAAAAAAAACTTGTCTTGAGATATAGTCGTTCTAGAATTATTGCAGATTGATAAAGGAGAGTTTGTGGTATAACTACCACTAAGATTATCATATACCAATTCTATAGTGTTTAAAACATGTTAACATAATTCTTAATTGGTACCGCTTGATAGCTGAAGGTTGACATAGTTAATAATGTATCCATACATTGGTGATCGCCGAAAGCGTTATGAATGCGCCAACATCGAAGAATTGTACTCATTGAAGAGTTGATTTACAAAATTGCGTTCAAAAATCCGGTGAAGTTAATACAGTTCTTCCGGACAACAAATAAATAAAATAATAATATAATGAGCGAAAATATTAACACCATTAATCAATTTGTGGTATTCGTTCATCGAATTCTATCAGAGATGAAATTCTGATGAGGGTGTGATATGGTGTAACTACCACTAAGATTATTAAGTACAAATTCACAGGCATATAAGAGATGTTATGTTGATTCTACCTTATTATAGAGAAAAGATGATGTAATAGGTTATTATCTATAATTGTTAACTAACTTGGACAAAACCAGACTCCGGTCTATACAAATAAAATACTGTTGCTGTTTATCAGAAACTAGTTGCAACCTAGTTCTGACAGTGTGGCTAATTAGTGACAAATGTGACATTTTGAAAAAAAATTGATTCGAAAAGTTTTGATTTTTACTTCAAAAAGCTTACTTTATTCTGAAAATTTCTTAAAATGCTGAAAATTGAAAAAAATTTTTTGTAATTTTATAACCGTCGTTAAACAACAACCAATGTTCAACTCTGTAGCCTTGTAATTTTGAACCCAATCCAGAAGACAAGGGAACTCCTGGATCAAGTATTGGGAGTAATTTGCCTACGTGGAGGTCTTTTTTGATCTAACAAGCGTTTGCGTTACATAAAGAGGGAAACTACGAGAACCCTACAGTACACGTAAGGGGACTCTAACCCATGATCCGCCTACCACTGAGGATATCTCCCGTCAGTACTGTATTTATTGCAAGCCGGATGCGGAATTCGTATCAACCAGCTATCGCTGGTATTCGAACCCGGGTCATTTCATTGGAAGACGAACGCTCTATCCCCTGAGCCATCGCGGCTGAAAATATCCAAAAATAACCAAAATCAAAAATATGAATGTCTTTAAATTTCTCAAAATTATGAAAATCAAAAATATGAACACCTGAAAATACACAGAAATGAAGCAGAAACGTCTGAATTAGTTATACGGTGACAACCATTTAGTTATACAGGAAATAATTGACAATAAAATATTCCAATTAAAAATCACTTTGTAGGAAATAATTCGCTGTACTGTATTTAATCTTTTAAAGTGTGGATCCACAACTTTTTTTAAAAAGTTATATACTGAAAATTTCAGGTGTCCTTTGGCCCTGCTTATGTGAAGAATATTCAAAGCTGAAAGAAAAATCGCAACTTTACCAGGAAATACAGGAATGTTATAAAGATGATGATTTCAGCAGCATTTATAAATATCAAGAAACTTGCTTGTAACAAACTGAAAAAACAGCCAAAATGATGCAAAAATAAAAGTTTCGTTGACCAAAAAATTTGTAAATAAATTTTTCTATTTTTATCAGACTTTTTTTTTTTAATTAGATATTTATTCATCAGTCACCACAAAACACTATAATTTACTTCTTTAACTCATTAGGAATAGTTGTTAAGATGTTGGCACTATTCTTGAGGAGTTAACTTATAGTTTCAAATGTGAAAGGAAACTATTATTTTCTCCTCATAGAATACAGGGTGTTTTTTAATCACCGCCTTTAATATATATTTTTTATAATCCAAGCCAAAAAAAGTATACACATAAGGGGTCTCAAATAAGCTCTAGGATATTTATAATGATCACCTTTCAACTTCTCTCAGTTTCATTCCACAATTAAATAGGTTTTAAAGTTTTTACCTCCTTCCTCAATAGTGATTAGTTAAATTTCAATAAGGTTTTTATTTTCATTTAAATATCAATTTGCAATCCCTAATGTCTATACTTTTTTTACTTAATTTTCAAATGGATTTTAAAATTATACATTAAGGGCAGCCATTACAAAGCATCGTGATTATTAAAATGAGCCAAAGGAAAAAAAAAAAAACTTTTAAATTACTTAAATAAAGAAATTTATTTCCAAAAATAATTTTATACTTCTCATTTCATTCCAAAATAATAAGTTAAATATTAAAAAAGCAAAAATTTATTATTTATAGAATTGTTAGGACAAAAAAATTGTGTCTTATTATTACAATATGTGTCTTACATTATTTTTTTATTATAATGTACTATATTATAATAAAGCAACAGTTTGTGAAGTGGTGTAAAAATCAAAAGCAAATGTAAGCCTATAGAAAATATGACTTGTGAGTTACCTTCACTTAAACATAAATGAAAAAAAGCATTAGCTGTATTTCATAGTTAGATGATAAAGTAAACAATCAGAAAACTGGGCCGGGAAAGCTTGGTCGGTAGGGCACTGGGCCCCATGTCCGAGAGTTCGAACCCCGCCAGTCGAAGACTCCCCGTGTAGTTGGTGACTGGTGCACGCTAAAATTCTGTCGAGTCGCAAAGTCCTCCATGTTCCCATAATAAATCAAAACCTCTGGGGGTGCTGGATTGGAGATCGATCGTTCTCTGATTCAGGTCAATATTACGATCCGTGGATGCATGAATGGCCCCGCCTTAAAAACAGGTGTGACGAATGATGTGGCAGAAGTCGAATTCTTGGCCATAGATGGCGCCACTGAAAAACAAGAATCGCATACTCTGCCTTAAATTTGCTCGGTTTCACCAAGCCGGCTTGCCCCTGTGGCAAATGGCATTAGAACGAACCAACCATCAGAAAACTGTATTCAGGCATGATGGACATAGAATTGTCAGAAAATAAATAAAATGGACAGAGCATTTCGTCTGCCATTGGAGGGGGGGACTTTATAGCTATTTTAGGTTCTAGTCGAATTTCTCGTTATTTATAGAGAGGTGAAAAGTTTAAATACCTCCATAAAGTTCATTACTGAAGTAGTGAAGCAGAGGGGGAGGGGCAAAGAAGTTTTAAGCCTAGGCCCCAATCAGGCAAAGTCGGGCCCTGAGTATATGAGGCTTATAAATCGGATATAAATTTTTCAAGAATTTAAAAAAAATTTTAATGTCACCTTTTAAACTTTTTGACTTTGTTTTTAATACTTTAAATATTTCTAAAAGGTATTATTCAAAAATTGACACATATATTGTATTTAGGCCAACGCAGGTTCAAAGTGAAAATTGAAATAGACATGTAATCTGAGTTAACCAGTTATTGATAAATTTGCACACAATTTTAATTTTTACGTCTAAATGCATTTTTTTTTTTATGGAAAGTTCTTAAACGCTTGACTCCAAATTACATTATAGAAACTTTTTAGACAAGTTTAAAAATTCTGGCAAATAAATATAACAATAATTTTACCATGAAAATGTTTGTAAATTGGCCACTAGGGGTGTATTTCTTTAGTGTTCAATTGATAGAGAGCAGGATACGTCATTGTTTTTTATATTGCGTTATATATATTTCTACTATAATAATCAAAATATTGATAAATAAAATTCTATTTTTTTAAACATGATCAATATTTGTTTAGCGAATACCCCATATATCTTAAGAAATTTGTCACATAAATTTAATACTAAACTAATTAGTTCAAAAAGCAAATAAGCATACTTTATACGTATGCATGCCAGTTATTTAATTAAATAATTTCTTAAAATATCAAACACCATATTCAATTTAAAAACTTTATAACATTCATTTCAGTATTTTAAAATTTAATTCATACTACTTTTTAGAGCTACTTTTTGTAAAGGTTTATTACAAATATGCACACATATGGTCAACTTACAAAAAAGTTTAGGTTATTTTTTAATAGTACTATTTCACGATTAAATTTAATAAAGTTCTCTTTAGCGAAGAAGATTTCCAGAAATCAAAAAATTTGTTTTCGTCAATTCAAAAGAAGAGTGCGGAATAGAACTAGGTTTGCTTCAGTGCTCAACATAAAAGATAAACAGGTGGTACAAATATTTTGTTCTCTCTTATTTGGATAAATTTTGTTTTTGACTATAGGAGTCAACTTAGGCTGGCTGGTGGTTAATTTGCCAGGTTTTATAGTAATTAAAATAATTCCTTAAATGAGGTTTTTATTTTCAGTCAACAATGAATTAATTCATTACTAGTATGCAATAGGAAGTTCTGGACTCAGTTCAAAAATTTAATTGAATAACTTGATTTGATCCCTAAATTTGAATTGTAACAAATGTGAGAGAGATTTTTTTTCATTAAACAACTACTGTTAACAAAATTATAAAATTTTTAATCAGGTATGAAAATTAAAAACAGTATAAAAATCTTTTTTGCTTGTTGATATACAAAATATAATGTAACCATTTATGAATAAATATTCAATACAAATTGTTATTAAAAACATTTAAAACAAGGCTATCAATGACTATGCTTTTAGCAAAACGTTTTACAAAGTGATAGACAAATGAAAATAAAAGCATGGAGAATTTTTGGTTATTTTTTTGACATGTTAAAGGTCTGACAACGTAGGAGCTGGAGCAAAGATGCCTTACAAATGAACTTTTGAATCATTTACATGGGAATTGCTTTAAATCAAATTTACAAAAAAGAAAAATGCAAACACAAGCTTAGTAACCACTAAAAACATTTTTCCCAAAAAAGGTAGAAAGTTTGTACAGCAAAATCAAAAATATATATTACAAGGAGATATGAAAAAGATAAACATATTTAAGTAGAAATAAATGAAAAAAACATTAAACTTGTCAAATTGACAGAAGGCACTTATTTTCTTTATAAATTATTATAAAACATCTTTTTTTTTGTGTCACATAATTCAAATATTTGAATAAAATCTTTCATTTGAATACAATAATTAATTACAAAATATTACTACTGTTTCACATAGAACTGAAATTCAAAACAACTAAACTAAAGCAAGCAAAGAAACTTAATTAAAATTAAGTACTAATGTCACATACTGAAATTGTAATCAAATATCTTCTTTTTTTTTTGTAAATTTATCATCACAATACCTGCATAAATTAAATACTCTTATTTATGTTATTACACTTATTTCTTGAACTTTTTGGAAAGTAATATGTCCATTGGACTGCACTGGCAAAGGTTAAATAATCTTTAAAACAATATTTTAGGTGAAATTATAATATTTCAGCTAACTTGTCACGTTTGTAGCATGAGCAAAAAACACTCAAAATCATGCAATAAAATTCAACAAAATAAATGGAATAGAAATATGCTTAAAAAAACTATCACATGAGTAGCTTTTCTAATTTTGTAAAAGATTTTCATTAAATAAACTGCAAAAAAACGCGAGCATTTATGCATGGCTATTTTTTAATAAAATTCCTTAAAATTAATTAAATGAAAACTAAATTTCAAATAGTTTGAGACAAAATGTCTAAGTCTGAACAAAATATTGCACAAACAAAATATTTTAAACCTTTGAATAATAGTCATAGTTTTTTTAAAAATTTTTAGTTGGCAGCTTTCCTGCCTCGAAAAATCAGTTTACTTCATATTATTCAATGGAAAGATAGGAAAATTTCTCTTTTGCTCAATAGAGTATTGGATTAATATTCACAATAATAATTACAAAATTTTGTAATTACCAAGTGCAATTACAGAATTACACTTGAAGGTCTTATTAAAATCTAATTTCAAAAGCATAAGTGAAACTATCATACTGTTTTGTCCAGTAAAAGGCACATTAAAATTTTTTCCAATTAGGTAAATCAGCCAAAAATATTTAATTTTACAAAATACATACTAATAGTCACTGTTTATGAAATATCACATTTCTTTTATTATAAAAATTTAAAAAAACAAACAAAAATTGTTTTTTTTAAAAGAGATTTCAATAATTTAAAAAAAACATATAATTCAACAGAAAGGCAAAATTAAAATTTCAATACAACTATAAACTTAATAATGTAACATTGACATGAAAATGTTTCTCTTTTAATGGCACAGTAAATCTTATCATTCATAAAGCATATATAAATAAAAAATAAAGTCAGATTTAAAATTGATTCAAATTCGGATTAACGCAAATTGGTTGAATCAAATAATTTAGCGATGAATTTTCAAAAATACTTTTTACTGTGAACACATTTTGAGAGAAAGAAAACACTTTCACATAAACTTTTAATAAAAATAGGTTGAACAGAAGAATAGATTACAACAAAAAAGAAAGTGTTAAAATTAAAATCCATTGGGTAAGATTTACAAATATTCTGCACTGAAAAATCATTTCATAAAAACATACACAACAGACAATTAAGAGAATAAGATTCCTTGTCAGAATATGAAAATATTCTATTAATAAAAAATACTTTTTTGTCTAGATTATAAATTAATAAAAAAATAAAGATTTATATTGGGTTTAATCAAGTAGCAATATACCAAAAATATCAAACTTATGTAATATTCTCAAAAATTATACTTTAAATTTTACCTAGCTTAAGAATCCCAAATATTATTTTAAAAAATGATAAATGTAGTCATTTTAAGAATTAAGAAATTTAATCTATATCTGAATCATTAAACATTGAATTTTCAGAGGTATCGGAGCCAGAATCTTCCTTAGCTACAGCCATGCTTGAATCTTCTTGGACTATATCCATATCCGTCTGCAAAAATTATACCTTTTTTTAAATTTAAAAATAAAATAATCACATTTTGAACACAAACTAAGATACATTTAAAAATATTTCATGGAAGGCAAATTATTTCATCTTGAGTATTTACTATAATTCTATGAATCATATTTATTCTATGACTATAGATAATTCTATGACTATAAATTAAGTAATGCAGTCCTAATTAAATTACATTTTAATATATATTCAAATGTTAAAAAGTTAAATTTTTTTAAAAATTGATTAATGGATTTTAAAATTTAGTATCGAACAAAAAATATATAATTACAACAAAACAGTATTTATAAGAAAATAAAATTCATTTCTCGGAAAAAAAATATTTCTTACTTTTAAATTTCAAACACTTCTTCAATTTAAATTGTAATAGAACTTTTTTTAGAAGGCCAACAAATATGTATAATTATTCAGTTTAATAGGGCTTTGGGATGAATAAATGAAAATAAAAGAGTAAAATAATAATAGTTAAATTAATAATTAATAAAAAAAGACTAGTAGGAGAATGAGCAAAAAAAAAAGCAGAATAAAGTTTTACAATACTTTATACATATGCTTAACTAAGACAGGAAGTTTCAGAACAATTTTGTAAGCGATAATTTAAATCCAGTCAACATCATTAAAACAAGTATTAACAATTATAATTTTTAAACCCTATATTTAAAGCACAATAAACTGCGCAAAAATACTGAAAACCATATAATTTGCAATTACCCACATAATTGTTCGATATTTGCATGCTTTTTATTTTTAAGCAAAATGCATTTATTTACTTGTTATGCTTGCTTTTACAACTTTTTCCTATGAAACTTCACCCTCAAGGGCAGTTTTCGGCAGTTGATATAGTTGGCTTAAATTTTTTGGAGCAAGAACCAGAGATGGCTATACTGTGCCCAGTTGGTAAAAATAATAGGTTTCTTTGTTTAAAATAAAAGAATTTTTATACTAAATTAAGGTAAAAAAAACAATAACTTTCAGAAAAAAATATCTCTTCCAGATAAAAGAAAATATTAAGTTTATCACCCATTAATCATTAAGTCAAAAGTAAGCTAATGCTAGCATAATAGAGTCGTCTTTTATATTTAAATTTGTCATTCTGGGTTAGAATGTGTCTCACAGTTAAAGATTAATTACAGATAGAGCAACCTGGTGCAGGTCCCCCTAGTAGAAGATGCCTGTGCGTAATACGTGCATGATTACTGCTCATGCGATTTAGTATAACTTCATATTTCCTTCAAAAGAAATAATCTCAAAAGTAGTTCTATTTTTTATTTAAGACTGTGTAAGTTATTATTTGTCTCTTCATTCAAATTTTTTGCCTTTCTGATTGTAGTGTAAGATTAGTTTACCTTTTAATACCAGAATAAGTTAACGGTCTATAAGTAAGGTTTTGTGTAAATTTAGCAAGCTAGTCTGCTCTTTTGTTGCTTTGATTCCAGAGTTAGAGTTATCCAAGTCTACATTAATAAATATCCCCGAATTTTGCGAAATTTCATAAATGTGAATAACATTAATTATGATAGAATGGAATGGGAGTGTGATTATGATGTTCATTAATTATGGCAGTTGAAGAACATCTAATTTCTAAGTCATCCCATAATAGGCAAATCTTCCCACAAGAAAAACAGAAAGATTGCAGCATTTTTTAAACAATCTTTATTTAATATAGATGCAGAATCTTAAACAAGGCTTCCTTCACAATCATAACAATTTCTTTAACCATGTGGGTATAGTGATAAATATCAAAAGAATTTAACAATCAGTCTGAAGGGAAAATCAAAGCCAAATGCTCCAGCCTTTAAGCTATTGAATTCACATAAAAATTCAAGCTTTGGAACATAAAGAGTAATCTATTTTTGACGATCCATTGAAGAAAAAAAATTGCCGTAAGTCAAGCTAATACCACAACAACTAACATTAATATTCAAACAATTTAACAAATAAAGAAATCTTAAAATTTATTAGTACATTAAAGAAAACTTATGTGCATGCTAGTGTGTGAGCAGTTGAAACAAAATTAATCTAAAAATAAAGTCTATGCTTTTTAGTACGATCCCCATTACTATGGCCTTTCCATTACAATGACCATTACTTGACATCCTGTTTGCTATTCTATAGAGGCAATGCTATTCTAACACCAATTAGAACATTGGATTGAACTGTTCATTTCAATATAACATCCGAGATTTTGTTTAATTTTTTTTCTAATTCCAAGAAGATCACTCAGACAGCTTTTAATTCTAAGAAAATCACTCCAAATCAAGAAGATTTCTGAACAGACATTTTTCCATTGGCAATGAATCAATAGATAGAAAAAAGTCTCCAAGAAGTGATTCAAACCATTATCTCTTACTGCCCAATAGCTAACTTTATATCTAACTTTTATTCTTTATAGCTTTATCTCTAAAATATCAGTTGATTTTCTCTGCTGAATGTTTGGACCTCATAGCCAACTTTTAGGGTTTAATTCTATCAGACATTGTTTACATGCTGCATGCATACAATATTTCTAAGAAATTCAGAGGTAGTCTCAATGAGAATTCCAAAACGTACAAAAGAAGCAAGGTTCTTAGCGTTGCCTAGTTCAGTAATTGTTATCAGTTCAGTTTTATATGGCGAAAATTTGAAAGAATATTCAGACTCTGGACTCAAATGTTTTCAAATTCTGTCAAATCATTACTGAGAAAAAGGGTGAAAATATCAAAACCAATTTGATTGCAAGTTTTAATTTGAAAGTGCACTAATTATCACCTTTTAACTTCTATTTGCTACCTTACACAATCAAACAGGTTTCGATACTTTCTAATCCATCTTTTCCTTCAGGGATTAAAAGATAGATAATAAAGGTCATTACAATCACTATGTGCCATATTTGTTGAAGAAGGTTTGGGTGTAACCAACTAGCCTCTAACTCAGATAATAGTGTACATGAAGTTCGAGGATTATCATATAGGGGAATTTTATTTCCATCTATAATGACTCAGTTAAGGCCAAGACTGCACATGTCAGTCACTGTTTCATAAATCAGCAAATATTTGCTAAATTTTTGTAGTTAAATGTTAAAATGATTGAATTTTGTGTTAAGTAATATCATACAAAGTTATTAGGAACAACTCTAATATGACATTAAGGGACAAAATAGGCTTTATGCTTATATAAGGAATTTTGAATCACTACTACACACTTCAGCATTTATCACTATAATCAAACGAGGTACTGTAATTAATAGGCTGTTTCTATATTTATTATTTTATTTAAATTTTATAACTGTTAATTGTAAATCAAGAAATCAAAAGTTTAGCTGGATTAAAAGATTTTTATAACAGATATATAGACATTGAAAAATAATGATTTACCAGTTCAGGAGCAGTTTCAAAATATCGAGTGACAAAAGGCATCAAGTGCTCACGTGGCGCAAACGGAAGTGCAAATTTCAGCAATTCAAATGCAGCTCGAAATTCCACAGGCAAAGAATTTGCATTTCCACATACACATAATAAAGCTGTTTTGAAAGTTTCAATAGTAACATTCTCTGATAGTTTATTAATCACATGAGGGATCTAGAAAAAATACAATAATGAAAGAGTATATTCAAAATCAATTATAAATTATATTTTAAATAAAACAAATTTTACAATAATATCAAGATTATAAAATAAAAATAAACATGATTTGAATTAAAAAATTCCCCCGGAGAAAAATATAAGGTAATAAATTAAAATCTGAACATTATGTATTAAATAATATTTATAATATATTAAATAAAATATACCACTTACAGAGGGAATTCTCGCTCCAATGATGTGTTTAATAGTTAATTGCTCTTCACGTGATAAATCTGAAATATTTCAAAAAAATAATAAATATATTGTTTAAAGTTTTACATGAAAAAAGTCATTTGTTTTCATAAAGCAGCATAAAGTGAATGAGAATAATAAAAGTCTTCCCTAATAAAACATTATCCAACTACTTATACTTAATTGTTTCATAATATACCAATTTGCAGACCTGCATAATTTTCACAAATGCACGATTCACGTTTTTTTAAAATTAAATGTCGAGATTCGAATTTGCATGGTTTAAAAATTTCCCATTGACATTCCTATTTGCTCAATTTAAATAAATAAATAAAATCTCGCATCAAGATTTTTATTTAAACATTGATAACCTTTTTTGGATGAATGATTCCTATATACACTTTTTAAATGCTTAAATAATAATATAATTGTGCATAAAATATTTGGATATCTAATTTCAGCTTACATGATTTTTTATCAAACTCATCTTTGTGATATGAATCAATATAGAATTCTATAAAAATTAAACATATTTAAAACAATACGCTATTTTGAAATGAATTTTGCCAAAAGGAGGAGGCGTTGAAAGGCTTGAAACTAGTAACAAGAGTTAATCAATGCCTGGAAAAAGACTTTTAGTTGAAATTTTGTGTATGCAGAAAGTTTTTCATTTTATCTACATCTGCCAATTTGCTTTAATGTAAATTAGTAATGTTAAAATATAAAGATAAAGTGTTCTAAAATTTTCTTTCAGTTTTTATTCTGATCACGAGAGTGTTGTGTTTATTAAATTTTTCCATAAACATAACTACTTGAATACCATGAAAATTTATTTAAAAGTGTCCAGAATATTTCTAGTAGGAATCCTTCAGATGCACTATTATTACAAACTGAAACATAGAGTTCGAAAAAAAAAATTAATAAAAAAAGCTGCATTTATAAAAGAGGAAAAAAAATACTTTAACGTGCAAAAGAAAAACATGAACTCTGATGAAATTTTTATAAAATTAGCTCATTGATATGAAAAATAAATCGTTCAATAAAATTTTTTTCAAAGAATTAGTTTCACAACATTCATTTATTAAGTTAAGTAACAGCTTCTTTTAGTACTTGATAACCATAATCAATGGTATCTGATATTAGATTGCAATGAAATTTTCAAAAATCAAGCAAAAAATAGAAAAAAAATCAAGGAAATACAGAATAAAACTAAAAACGTAATACATAAATTGAACAGCGAATTCAAATGCACTTAAAAATTATTATTATTTTTTTTTTTGAAAAATGATTTAAAATGTTTTCGCAACAAGTTTGCTTGTTACAAAATATGAAAATAGAAGTGTAAATGGAGGATGATGAAATCAACTTATGGGGCGTTCTTACTGAAGTACAGAAACATGTTAGATTTGTTAGTTATTGTGAATTGGCCCGAATCTGGATGTGTGCAAGGTAATACAGTCGAACCTCGCTATAGTGAACCGTCTGCGGACTCAGTAATGTGTCCACTATAACCGATGGTTCACTATATCCAAATTTTTTGAAGAATATTTTTTGCATAAGACAGTTGAATGATTGAAAATTGGCTTTGCAATTTTGCATAAGTTACTTAAAAAATTATTAACTAATTAACAGATAATAAAGCAAAAATTGATGGAAAAAGTAATTACGTCGCTAAATATTAGTTTTATTTTCACTTTTTATGAAAAAAATTTGTGATTTTTGATTGAACACAATTTGATTTTAAATTGAGTTCATCAATTTTCTTATCTACAATGTGCAAAGAATGCAAGATTTTTACATTTTGAACAAGATTTTGAGCCATCTTGACAAAGCATCTTCTACGTTTTCTCTTTCAGCTCCACGCAGTTTTTTCGATGAAACCATGTTTTTGTCGTATACCGCAAGAATTGCACTTCAACTGTAGATTTTGACAGGGAAAATTCCTTACACAGTGTCGATTGATTGGTTCCATCATCAATACGCTTTACAATTTTAACTTTGTCCTCTATCGAAAACGCTTTTCTCTTTAGAGAATTTGCCATTTTCACTGCTTTTGAAATAAAAATCTTGTCTCAAATAGATAATGTAAGAATATGAAGAGAGCAGCTGTAGAATGAGTTAAATTGTTCCCCTTCTCAAGTTCTCTCTGTTCCTCCTCTCTCAATTGTTCTGGTCAAGGGGTGATTTGTAAAGAATATGGTTTGAACAGATAAGAAAATTCCAAAAATTCAGCAGGTGGCCAAGTTAACTAGTTGTAGAGCAAGCTTGGGGAAAAGAGATAAAGCGAGGCTTGTCAGGGAGGGGAGAGTATAAGATAAATGATCTGTTTGACATTTATTACAGTATAGTTAAAAGTGATAAGCATAAAGGAGAGTAATATGACGCATTTTATAGGAATGCATTCATTTTCAGTCCCAACACCTACAAGTTTAAAGATGGAGGACAGAAAAAGATATTTAAAGAAATGAAATTTGAGTCCACTATAACCGAGTTTCCAAGTTCTAAGCTGTTCACTATAAGCGTTAAAAATAGCATTATTTAAATAGGAATATGGACGGGACCACTAAAAAAGTTCACTACATCCGAGTGTTCACTATATCCCAGGTTCACTATAGCGGGGTTAGACTGTATTATATTGGATAAATCGAAATTTATAATTAATAAGGCTGGATTTTAATTATAAAATTTCATTATTTTATACATATATATGTATGTTACAGTAAAGGATCAAAATCAAGAGAATGTTGACTTTCACCGATGAATGTCAACAATCACATAGTTGCTTAGGTGAATGTCCGAAATATTTGTTATATCCGATTTGATATTAATTTATTCGTTTATATTATTATATTTATTCAATATTTTAATAACTGCTGAGGATAGATTAGGAGAAACATCAGTGTTTGGAGTACCAGGCAGTGGCACTGAACCTTAAAAAAATCATCAGCGTAGAGTATACCAGGCAGTGGCACTTAACTAGACATAGTATATATATTTTGATAATTTACCAAAGCGACTATGTGATTGTCAACATTCACCAGTGGAAGTCAACAACCAATTTAAGTGATTCAGTGTATCTATATAGAGACAAACAACAAAATTTTTTAAACAAAGAAAAATCTAACTTACTTTCATAGTCGTTTATGTTAACATTTATTGTTTCATAAGGACGTATAAGCCTTGAATCATAAAGATCTATCTTAAAGTTAATATAATTATCTTCATGGCCACTAAGAAGCTGAACTTTAATAACTTTTTGCGTTTCATTAGGCAGAAATGAAATGGTTCCTTCAGCCTTCACATAATGCAGGTCAGCTCTTGCAGTGTTACCTCTAGTTCTCCAAGCGACAGTCAGCTCTGATGCTGAATTCCCAGAACGAACAATTGTAATTTCTGCATGACCATCTGTTGATTTTACAAACTTGCAACGCCTCTCAAATTGGACAAGAGGTTGATCTGTAAGTAGACCAAAAAAAGTAATGCTTAAGAATATTTCAATTAATAAAAAATAATTGGTCAATAATAATAATACAGCACAATAAAATGTTATAGTTAGAGGCATAAACCTTAATATCATAACATTTAGCATTTCTTCTTCTTTTTTTTAATTATAAATCAAAGCCGCTTAAACTTTTTCTACTCAGGACATAGTTTTCAAACAGAAATTTTTTATGTGATCTCTTGCCTAAAATTTCACACAATCAAAATTTTCAAAATACTAAAGATACAACTAAAAATATATTACCTACTAGCACACTTTTTGTAAAAATATGTATGTACAGTGTGAAAAAAAAGAATCCTCTCGAATAACTTCTGATCAAGTGATCATATTTTCATGTACTAAGGAGTAATCTTAATGGTTCGAGGGATGACTTCTACACCAACAAATTAGCCTAAATAATATTTTAATTTACGAAATCAGACCTAAACACATATATGATTGGAATAAATATAGAGTTTTACTACGAATTTGGATTCCAAGAAGTAGTTGCATTCTGGAAAACATGGTTCCAAAAGTTTGGTCTGGAAAGCAGTTGAAAGTTTGGATCCCTTAATATTAATTTTTGCATGTTTTGCCAAATCTCGAGAACTTTTTACCAACTTTTGGCAGTTATTAAATAAAACAATAAAAAATAATTACTCAAATTATTTTTTGCGTGGAATTAATCTTTGTATAAAGGAATTTAATAATTGTGTGCAAAAATTTTTAAATTCGCTTTAAAGTTCTCAAGACAAGGGAAAATACACAAGAAGTAAAATGAACATTAAGGGGTTTAAATTCTAAACCGCTCTCCTGACTAAATTATTGGTACCATATTTCATTGACTACGACTACCACCTCTATTTTGAGGGTCAGAAATAATAAGATTGCAAAAAAGATATGTTTATTCAGAGAAAGTAAGTTAAGTAAGTAAGTAAGGTTTTTGCATCTATTATGTAACTTAAAATATCATCCATAACAAATATGCTAACTAATTATCATATTTGAGGCCCCCCTTCAAACCATAAAGATAGAACTTATGCAGAAAAATTTGATCTTCAAATCAAAAATTATTTAGCATAATTTTGCTTACTAAACAAACAAACAAAAAAAAAAAAAAAAAAAAAAAAAGGAAAAAAACCTACATACCTTAAGGTAAAAACAGTTCAATTCATTCATTACATGCCCTGATTTAAAAGGGCTGCATAAAATGAAATTATTGTGAGAATAATTTGGATTACCAGAAAGAGTTATTGTTTTACTCCTAGAAAATATATTATTGTAGCTGTTAGAAAAATTATAGGACGATACATGGAAGTTTTATTCTCGATGAAAGGGTTTAAAAATATTAAACATTTCTTCATATAAATTTTTTCTTATATAACAACAATAGATAAAGCTAGTTGAGCCTCCACATATGTTCTTGGGCAAATATTTGCTACTGACAATGAGAAAAGGAAAAAAAAAAAAAAAAAAAAAAAAAAAACGAAAGCACTCCTATTTACTAACAATAGATTTTAGTTATAATATATTTCTAGTTATGCATGTTGCACTTTAAATAATTGCTGAGTTTCAATCTCAAAAAAAGTTAATTTTAAACCATCATCATCCTCATAATTGGCTGGACAGCCTATTTCTACTAGAGTCTACTTTGGAAATCTGCTCTACTGCATTCAATTTTTGACACTTTTGAGGGTAACATTTTATCCCCTGACCAACCAAGGCGCTCTTTCAGTTTATTTGTGAAAATTAAATGAAGAAGACTTATAATTTCTCTCCATAAATTTGCAGAAACATTTTGGTCAGTAGGAAAGAGACCTCTTAATGATAAGAATAATGTTTTATTTAAACATACCATCGGAAATCGATACACGTCTATTACCAGACATCTCAAAATCATCTGACATATCACTCAATTGCCGACCCAAGTTTCTGGCTAATACTTCTTCTTGTGGTTCTAATGGAGCTAAAAATAAAATTTACACTCAATAAAATTTACACTTAATATATTGACAAACAATTTTCTTTAAATAGAAAATAATATTAAAAAAATTGCTAAAACGTAGAAATAAAAAAAAGCAGTCAAAATATTAATACAAATTTTAAGAATAAAAATTAAATTTATTTATTAAAATGCATCAGTAATTAAACTATTAAATGCTAAATTTTTAATATAGGTAGGGTAAACCAACCAGTGAAGGAACATGACGCAGTGAAGGAACATTTCATATATATTGATTAAAAATAAGATTTTGAAAATTTTTCTTTAGATTGATTGGTAACAATAGCTTACTGCCAAAGAATAGGAAGTCATCTAACAATGTATTGGATTATCTGGTTACATAGTGTTCCTTGGAAAAAATTTTGAATTTGTTATTATCTGTGCAACACCTTGTTTCTTTGATAAAATTATAAGGTGAGTGCTTGTATTTATCTGTTTAAAGTGGAATTTATTGTACGTAGTAGTTTTATTTTCCTCACTGTGAAAAAGGGAATTCAAAACATAGTTATTAAAGTTACATTTTATTTATTTTAAGCTTCATAGCATAAGCAAGTACTGAGATAAGGGGGTGTTTATTTACTGCATTACCAAACGATGAAAAACCAGTTGAAGGAACAAGTGCTCCTTTACTGGGTTTCTTCCTAAGTTAATGAAAATAAAAGATAAATTTTAATTTTCTTGCACCTTTAGTGATGTTCTGCATCAAAAGTATGTTAAAATACGAAAAACAACTTCTAACCTGTGAGGGAACAGGCATGTTCCTTTACTGGGCATAGATTTCCCAGTGTTAGATGAACAGTATGTGTTAATATGTTGACACTTTAATTTTCAATTCATGAATACAAAAAAAAATTAACATTTTCCAAGTATTTATACGTTATAATTTCAAGAATAGGTTTGTTTTTAAATATTTGTATGGCTTATAAATTCATAAAGAGCATTAAAAAATGACCAAAATTAAGTGTTCCTTTACTGGGAAATTTTGTGTTCATTCACTGATAAGAACTGTTCCTTCACTTGGTCTTCTTACTACTTGCTATTTGAACCTCCAAAACTTTAAAACAATATTATGTAAGTTCTCTACAATTTTTTTACATATTTTGCAATTAGTAACAAATATGTTGACACTGTCATTTAACTAAAAGTACGAATTTTGAAATTATTATGATCTATAAAAGGCAAGCGAAGCTTAAGTGTTCCTTCACTGGTTAGTTTACCCTATATTAAAGCAAGATTAAACAAAAAAATAAAAGCTCAAAATTTTATAAGCTTACTTTTATAAATTTCATATGTTTATTTAATATATTACAGTCATATCCTGATATCACGAAACTTGATAACACGAGTTTTTGATACTAAAAAAAAAATCTGACACCCCTATGTATTTGATATGCTACTGATAAAAAGAAAATTCTCTTCTATCCCAATACATTAATCAATAAACCTCGAGTTCATGAAGTATATTTTGATCTTCAATTTTTTTTTATTTCTAATTTCTTAAGAATTTAAAACTTTTTTGAATACCAATTCTTAAAAATTTTTCTTGAACAATTTAATAAATCATTTCTTGAAATTCTAAAAAGAAAGAGATGACCATGTTTAAAAAGAAATTGCTATGCCCCACCTAAGTTTTTCTGATTTTAAATTCCCAAAGAAGTAGAACAGCAAGATGAGTGTACAGGTAAGAATAGGTGTCCATAAAACAGGAAAGAACTTGGTAATTTAAGGAATTCATAAACGCTAATATTTATGAAGAAATAGATACCGTGGACAATAATGGCTCAATTTGTAGTTGCCAATGTCTAGGGGTAAAATAGGGATTACATAAAAGCATATGTACTTTAAATATAGACTACTGCATGGTAAAAAAAGTCAGAAAACTGAGATTGGTTTTTTAAATTGTTTAGTTTTAAATCTAATGGCAAGTTTGAAATGCATTTTATGTATAAAAATAAGACAAAATTGAATAATAAATAATAAAGTTCATGCCATTGGTTTCAAATATTAAGGAAATTTAATAAAATTAATCTGAAAAAAAAATCAGGGATTACTTAATTTTTATTTTTTTGATTGTTGGAGGCCACCTTAGAAATGTATATACTTCTCTCCCCCCCCCCCACTCAAAGCTGTAATTTTTACTTTAACATAATTATTATTTAATGTATTAGCATATTAAATTTATTTATAAATCAAGTGAATGCTTTAAATACACAGTAAAAAAAAACTTCATGTGCAATGTGATTTTCGAACTATAGTTTCAGTTATAGTTTGACTTCAAAAACTAACTTTGGTGTTTAGTTCTTTATCATTCTCTGTTTGCTAAAAAAACCAACAGCTTTTGTCACACTTACAATAAAGTGAAAAATCCTGTTTCTACATGCACCACTTATGTAATATGTCAACTGTCTGAAGCTCTTCTGATTATGCATAGATTGTACATGAATCATCAAAATCTATATCTCTTATGAGCATAAAGAAAAAATATAAACTGAAAAAAACCTTTTTATGATTTTACAAATTAAATAATTCTGCTCATTTTGAAAGTTTTTCTCTTGACTTAATATTTTCGGAATTTACTTGACTTGTATTTCCAGTATACTTGAAAAGTTGTAGCAACAACTAAAAAAAAAAAAAAAAAAAAAAAAACTGTAATTTATTTGCATTTGCTTTCAAATTGAACCATGTTTCTCATCTGTATAAAAGTTACTGGTTTACTGAGTACTGATTTTAATTAACACAAAAAACAAAACAAAAATTAAATAAAATTATCCATGTAGGATATTGAAAAATGTCTACTTTAAAAGCTTTGAAATTAAGGTTCATTTATAAGGAATGTTTTTCAAAAGGATGGATTAAAAATGTGCAGATTGTATAGATAAATTGAGTTCAATATGCTACTACTAATTTGGTTCAAAATATTAATATAAAAGAGTAATACCATAAAAAGGCTCTTGTGGTGCACATGCTTGAGGTACAACAAAATCCATCTCTGAAAATTGAAAGGAAAAATAATAAAAATACAAAGAATAGACATAAAACAGTAATTTTAGGGCAGTTATTTTTCAGAATGAATAAAACAAAAAACGAATTTCAAATCTTAAAATCTTTTTGATGTCAATGCCTTTTTCTCTTGTCAATGAGGGATTTTCAGATAGTTTCTTAAATCTTGATGTTTTTAATATGATATTATAACAAATTTCCTATCTCTCATTCGAGAAATTACTTTTTTGATACTTATTTCATCATAAATTCTCACCGTTACAAATTTACAATTAGTTTTTAAAACCTGGTACTTTTTAAATGACATTTTAACAAAAGGGAATATCGAATTGCAAATTTTAAAAATTACTTTTTAACAAGTAAGTGCACTCACAACAACTTTATAATAAATTTTTGCAGTCTTTTTGGAAGCAATCACTATGGATAAAATCTCAGCATTTTTAATGGTACAATAAACTTAGAGGTTATTCAAATGCACATTTAAGTAATCTCTCTTCCATGGGTCTGTTTCATGACAATTTAATCCACTTGGTTTTGGGGTTTCAAATCCATGCGGTTTTGTTCATTTCTTTTTCGGTATTTATTAATACTGATTTCCGTGCAGCTTTTAAAATTACAATATTTATAATAAATATAAAATAGTACTTCAAATTGGTAATTGAATTTTGAGTTGAGAATCTGGGCAATCACTTTTTGAGAAGTTCGATTGGTAACAATTTCATTGTTAAATTCACTTAATTTTGTCACTTTCTTATAAGCAGTTGTGGTTATACATTTTTATACACTAGTTTGTTTTTTTTTTAAAAAAATTCATGCGATGTAATTGCTGTATGAAACTTTCATATTTTCTCCTTTAAATTTATTGAGTTAATTTTTTTCTCAGCCAAGAGCTGGAAAATACCGTCCAATTTTTGAATCAAAAGGTTTTTAGAATATACTGAGTAGCAAAAATTTAAATTAAATAAATGACATTTATCTTGTTAGTAATCAGTTTATTAAATAAAGATGAAATATAATAGTTGCCCAATTTCAAGCTTCTGCAAGAAAATTTAGTTAAGCAGACTCTTATTCTCACACAAGATTAAAAATTACAATACATTAAAAGCTTTATTTGAATAGTGGGCTAACTCTGTTTTCTTCATTTTAAGATACTGAGTCTTAAAGTCTAATGGGAGAATCGATATTATAATTTTGTTTGGTTTGTGTCCTTTGTTTGGCACAGTGGCATGCAGAAAGGATAGAGAAGGAGGGAGATGACCCTAGGCATCTAGACAATGGACTACTAAGAACACTGTAACTTTAAATCAATTATTTGTAAACAAAATTAAACTTTGGCTAATTAAAAATATTTCATAAAGAATAAGATTTCCAAACGAATTCAACGATTAATATTAAATTGCAAAAATTATTACTAAAAAAAAACTACTAAGTTAGAACTGATATTTTTCTTTAGAATAATCTCCACCTACATTAAATAAAAAATTATTTAAAATATTTATTTAGATTTTCATTTAAATTCTTTTTTTCTTCCTTTAACACATTGGGTTATAAATCAATAAAATCTCGCATTATAATCATTTCTTCCTCCCCTACTCATTATACTTTTCTTAGAGGAGTTAGTGCGGGCAACTAAACAGCTTTACATGCCACTGGTTTGACAGAAGAAACAACCTGGAAAATATGAAACTGAAACTAACCCTACTTCTTTGATAAAAGGCATTTGTCCACTAATCAAACAAGGTCTTCATACATAGTTTCCCAACAAGATAAACGCTATACATCTGAACTTTTGACTTTTTCTAAAACTAAACACTGTAATTGCAGTTAAATCATAAAGTACATTTAGTGCAATTATGTATAGAGCAATATATCTAGCACATCACCTCCTCAATTTTAATGTGAGGTCATTTTAGGAAATTTTCAGTTATGATTTTACACAATTGTGGTTGACACTCAATGATGGGATATCTAATCTCTCCTTCAAAGCTTGAGTGATCATATGCTTGTTGGCATAAATATTTGACTAGGGGAACAATATTAAAAAAAAAAGTATAAAGACATCTAAAGAAGTTAGCAAGCCACGTCTAAATGAGATATTTCATTTTATTTTATAACCCGCATTGAACAGTCGACCCAATTCAGAGTTTATGACTAACAATGTTAAACTCTGTGGCTTTGTAATTCTGAACTTAACTCAGAAGATAAGGGTACTCCTTGATCAAACATTAAGACAAACTAGTCTTGTTAGAGGACCTCTTGATGTAACTAACCAGCATTTGTGTTACACAAAGAAGAAAGGTTAGCCCAACAGCAAGGGAATTTTAACCTGTGACATGCCTAGCACTGAAGACGTTTTACCTCAGCACTGTGGACAGAAAAAACCAGGAGAAGAATTTGTCTCAACCAGCCATTGCTGGGATTCGAATCTGGGTCATCCCATTGGGATGGCGAATTCTCTATCTCCTGTCACAGCAGCTCAAAAACTAAGCAGCTTAAACAACTAAGGTATAAAAAAAATGTTCAATAATAAGCTTCATAATCATTGTTCAATAATAATGCCTCATTTATCATTTGAGGAATGATAATCACCTAGAACCAAGAAACATACATAACATACTACTCAGCCCACTAGCCATTGAGGTTCGGTCCTTCACTGTTGCCACATACCTTTCACAAACTTCTGATTGGTAATAAACAAGTACAGAATCTACATTCAATCTTCAGATTTTAGAAGCTTGTTTCTCTTTGATAATGGAATCTGACTTGGTAACACTACTACACACCTCTCTATTTAACTGATACGATCTACTTATATCTTCATATGGCTTACTAGATGACGGCATTACTTAATTAGAATTATCGAGTTTTGCAATTTCTACTAATATTATTAAATAAAGATCTTTGATCCAAAATCCATCCAAACTTTTGATTTCTTTAAAACTTTTTCTGTTTTTAAAAAATCTGCATTTGTATTGTTAGAAAATGAGATGTTCTGCACACACAAAAAATAAGGAATATCAGGACAACTATGAACTCTGAAAATTTTTTTTAGAATGTTGCTCCATTTTATTGCAAAAAGAAAAATCGCTGTTCAACAGTTAATGACTTTAAAACAAAAAGTCTGCTTGATTTCTGCTAATTTTAATTAATTCCGTTTAATAAAAAAATTTAAAAACTAGAAAACACATGAAATATTTTTTCATTGGCAAAACTTTTCAAATATGCTTAAAAAATATACACCTAATTATTTAAATTGCACTGTTAAGTTTATTTAATGTTACATTTATAAATAAAATACATAAATAAATGCACATATAAATGAAATACATTTTAGTTAAATACATACGACTCAGTACTCCATTGTTTGCAAATCCAGGATCTCCTAATAAAGAAAAAATAATGAATAAAAAACTTTATAAATTTCAATATGCTTAATAACATTATTATTATTATTTTTTTAGTAGAAAACAGTCTAAACAGGGATGATTTGTGATCTTTATTTTGGGAGTTATTGCACGGATTTTATGATTTTTAATTTATGTACGAATTTCAATTTATTGACATTGAATTTATTTACGAATTTTAATTTGTGTAATGATTTACAAAATTTGAAAGAGGAAATAATTAGGGCGTTTTTCCGCCTGCAAAATGCAAGAATATAGCCAAACATTTTTAAATTAAAAAAATATTACTTTTACAATTGAAAATTTTTATACTTTTATGCATTTGTAATCACAATGTTTCGGTTAATTTAAAAAAGTAATTGTTGTAATTAAAAGTATCTTAAAGCAAAATATTAGTGCTGTGGATGTTTATCACAGAAAGCCCAAAATAAAGTCTACTACAAGGATAACTGCATGGTGTGGGAGGAATCATGGAACAAAGGGATACTAATTTCAATTAAGTGATTTTTTAAAACTATTGAGAGTTTTCTGATTTTTTTTATACAGTTTATATAACCACCTACACAGTGCGATCCTAACATCATGAACAAAATGCTGTAATCATTAAAGTATAGCTAAAAAAGTAATACTCAACAACACAAAGCTCTACTTTAATAAGAGTTTGACAGTTAACAGAGAAATTAGTACTAACAAAAAAATTTTTTTCCAATATCATTGAATAAGTAACAGTACCCTATAAAATAATAGGTACATCATAGAAGAAAAATGCATTAAAAATAATACACTAGTTTAGGCTACCATTTTTGGCTAAATAACATACATCCAGATAACTGTAGAGAGCACATGTTTTAAATAGAAAATAAACCACAGAAAAGGACTGACATTTCACAAAAAGACTACATATTAAAACTAAAAAAAAATACTACAGCAAAGTGCTAAAATTTAAATAAGCAGTCAAGGTAAAATACTGTAAAATACAGATTAAGCCCAACCCCAAATTTTGATGAAAATCGCTGTAAAGTTAGCAGTTAGGGAAGATAGCAATGCAAAAAGACCAATTTGTTAAGAAAATGAGTATTTTTACTAAAGCAGAAATTTTTGTCAATTTAATAAAGTATAGAAGAAATTAAAGTAAAATTAAGCAATTAAAATACATAAATTGTATTTCAAATAACTTACTTTTCACCTTTTATTTTCGCTTTTTAAATTATTACAGTTGCAAAGTAAATAGTAAGAAAGTAAAAATTGTTTTATAAAGAATTAACACTAAGAACACAAAATTTAATTTAATATATTAATTTATCAGTTTATATAATAATATATATATATATATATATCTCATTATACAATAATATGTATACATATATAAATAGTAGGGAACCAATTATCCGGAACGATCGGAACCATCGTTATTCCAGATAACTGATTTTTACGGTTTTCTGAATCACTACAAAAAGCCGTTTTTTATTGTTAAACTCAACTAAAAAAAAAAAGAAAGAATATTTGGAAATAATCTTAAAAAGAAGAAAAAACGATGAAGTAATACACTAATGATTATTTCCAAAATGATGGTAAGGTAAACATCTTTCAAAAAAGAAAGAAAAATCCTAAAATCTTATGAAAAAAAAACCACTTTTTTAAAAAAATGGCGAGAAAATGTATTGAATTTCGTTCCGGTTTTTTGGTTTTCCGGTTTCCTGATTTCCGGATAACAGGTTCTGTACAGTATTATGTTTATATATTATTTTAAAATTGGAATAAAAAAAGTCTAAATAATGCATTTGAAATTGTAACGTTTGATTTTGAAATCACCTGAATACAAATCATGATGTTTAATTTTAAAATTGCATGAATATGAATCTGGATATTGAATTATGCCTGAACATGGATTCCAATACTTAATTAAATTGTGTGCTCAATATCAATGTTTACTTTTTTTAACAGGCAAATGGATACTTCATAATAAAATTATGAGAGTATAAATCACATGATTTTAAAAATGCATGAATAAAAACTATGAGATTAGATTTTCACATTCTATGAATACAAATCGTGATATTTAGTTGAAGGTGTGAATATGAATCACGATGTTTGATTTTTAAATCACTTGTATTTGCATTGTATGTGTAATTTTTAAATTGCAATATTTGACAGTTTTGAAACGTGTGGACACTTCTGTATTATCTAACCCTGGATGTTGGATGAGGGCTTATTCGGTTCTGATTATTTGTCACGGAAGCTATTTCAGTATATTATGGTAATTTATCCAGACATGCTAATTCTATGTTAATGACCCTAATTACCTGACATAGAACCCGTTACTTTCTGTCTTCGGGTATATGAGACTCCATCTACATCTGAAAATAAACACAAATTAAAATCTCATACAATGCAATGTTTTAAACAAAAACCCTGAAAATTCTTTGATATTATGAGCTTTACTGGCACACACAGTTGTCATGAATTAAAGCATAATTAAAATAAAAATTTAAATCACTTTAAATATTTTTTATACAACATAATTATTAAAATATATATATATTTTTTTTTAAAGTCTAATATCTCCAACAAAGAAGTATTTTTACCAAAAAAAAAAAGAAAAAAAAAAGGAAATGCATGTAAATTATTATACTTCAAAATAAAATAATAAAAAAAAGATTATAAGCAGATAAGAGTGGCATGAAACTTTTAAATAATAATTTTCAATTAGCTGCATATAAAATAACTTGCTGTTTAATAAACATATTTCAGTTAGTATGTCCCTTTAGTTTTATCTTTCCTTAACCTTCCAAGCATTGAGCCCCTAGGAAAAGTGTACAGAAATTTTTGTGCAACACACTAATTATCCATCATATGATAAGGAGAAATCACTTCTTTGATACAGGAAAACCTAAATCTAAGAGTTCAGTAAAAGCTGGGACTAATGAAGGTCAAATACAAGTGCTTTTAAAACTTATTAAATATATAGTTAACTAGAGCTATAGAATATAAAATATATAATTAAAGTAAACTCAGTGGTGTAATAGAGACAGTCCACAGAGGGCAATCTCAATTTTCATGACCTAGGGCTATGGGGTGCTGCAGCAAAAGTTTCAGTTGGTTGTCCAGCTAAAGCATAACCTCCAGTGTTTAGCCCCAAGCATGCGTGGTAATCATTTTATTGACCCACTGAAGGGATGAAAGGGTGAGTGAACCTTGGCCGGCCCCGAGATAAAGTTTTAAATGTATCAATAATTAAGAGAGACTAGTTTTTCCCAGAGTTGTAAATTATTTTAAGGATGTCTACTGAAAATAATTCACATACTTCTAAATAAATTACTTGCCAGGGTGTCAAAATTCATGAAGGTGAGAATAAGTGATTTTATTTATTTAGTGTTAAGAAAAATTAACTATTTGGCAAATCCACCATTTACGAATTGTTATGTTTGCAGACTTTAAACGCATATAACTCAGTTGAAAAATAAAGAG